>NC_057809.1:537666641-537966641 GCF_018294505.1 Triticum aestivum | reverse complement strand
GGCCACCTTGCTGCACTTTATTTACTTTTGTCACTTGTTGCTCGTTACAATTTACCTTATTACAAAACTATCTGTTACCACTTATTTCAGTACTTGCAGAGAATACCTTGTTGAAAACCGCTTATCATTTCCTTCTGCTCCTCGTTGGGTTCGACACTCTTACTTATCGAAAGGAATACGATAGATCCCCTATACTTGTGGGTCATCAAGCCTCTTTTCTGGCGCCGTTGCCGGGGAGTGTAGCGCCTTTGGTAAGTGGAATTTGGTAAGGAAAATTTTATATAGTGTGCTGAAATTTACTGTCACTTGTTACTATGGAAAGTAATTCTCTGAGGGGCTTGTTCGGGGTATCTTCACCCTGTCCAGTAGAGCAAAGAGTTTCTCCTCAACCTACTGAACCTATTAATGAAACTCCTTTTGAATTTCCTATGGCTATGATGGAAAAACTGCTAGCTAATCCTTTTACAGGAGATGGAACAAAACATCCTGATGAGCACTTAATATACGTGGATGAAGTTTCTGGATTATTTAAGCCTGCAGGTATACCCGATGATGTTGCTAAGAAGAAGTTCTTCCCTTTATCTTTGAAAGGAGATGCATTGATATGGTATAGGCTATGTGATGATATGAGATCGTGGGACTATAAAAGATTGAAGCTGGAATTTCATCAAAAGTATTACCCTATGCACCTTGTTCATCGTGATCGAAATTATATATATAATTTCTGGCCTCGCGAAGGAGAAAGCATCGCTCAAGCTTGGGGGAGGCTTAAATCAATGTTATATTCATGCCCCAATCATGAGCTCCAGAGAGAAATAATTATGCAAAGTTTTTATGCTCGGCTTTCTGAAAACAGTCGCAACATGCTCGATACTTCTTGCGCTGGCTCTTTTACGATGAAGACTATTGAATTCAGATGGAATTTATTAGATAGAATTAAACGCAACTCTGAAGATTGGGACCTCGACGAAGGTAAGGAGTCAGGTATGACACCTAAGTTTGATTGTGTTAAATCTTTTATGGATACCGATATTTTCAAGTTTAGCACTAAATATGGACTTGATTCTGAGATAGTAGCTTCTTTCTGTGAATCTTTTGCTACTTATGTTGATCTCCCTAAGGAGAAGTGGTTTAAATATCATCCTCCCATAGAAGTAAAAGTAGCTGCACCTATTAAAGTTGAAGAAAAGACTGTCACTTATAATGATCCTATTATTCCTACTTCTTATACTGAGAAACCACCTTTCCCTGTTAGAATAAAGGATCATGCTAAAGCTTCAACTATTGTTCGTAAAAGCAATATTAGAACTTATACACCTCCTGAGAAAGTTAAAGTAGAACCTAATATTGCTATTGTTAAAGATCTCTTGTCTGATAATATTGATGAGCATGTTATTCAATTCGAAGGTGAAACTGCTAGAATTGCTAAACCGTGTGATAAAGATAAACATAGACCTGTGGTAGGCGTGCCTGTTATTTCTGTTAAAATAGGAGATCATTGTTATCATGGCTTATGTGATATGGGTGCTAGTGCTAGTGTTATACCTCATGACTTATACAAAGAAATTAAGAATGAAATTGCACCTGTTGAGTTAGAAGATATTGATGTTACTATTAAACTTGCTAATAGAGATACTATTGCACCAATTAGAATTGTTAGGGATGTTGAAGTCTTGTGTGAGAAAACTAAATATACTGCTGATTTTCTTGTTCTTACTTCTCCACAAGATAGCTTTTGTCCCATTATATTTGGTAGACCCTTCTTAAATACTATCAATGCTACCATAGACTGCACTAAGAATATTGTTACTGTTGGTTTGGATGATATGGTTCATGAGTTTAATTTCTCTAAATTTAGTAAACAACATCGTGAGGAAGAATTACCTAGTAAGGATGAAATTATTGGTCCTGCTTCTATTGTCATACCTCCTAGTGATCCTTTAGAACACTATTTGCTAGACCATGAAAATGATATGTTCATGAATGAAAGAAGGGAAAATAGATGATGTATTCTTTAAACAGGAACCTATTCTGTAACACAACTTGCCTGTTGAAATTTTAGCAGATCCTCCTCCACCCAAGGGTGATCCCGTGTTTGAGCTTAAACCGTTACCTGATAATCTTAAATATGCTTATCTTGATGAAAAGAAGATATATCCTGTTATTATTAGTGCTAACCTTTCAGAGCATGAAGAAGGGAGATTATTGAAAACTCTGAAGAAGCATCGTGCTGCTATTGGATATACTCTTGATGATCTTAAGGGCATTAGTCCCACTCTATGTCAACATAAAATAAATTTGGAAGCAGATGCCAAACCAGTTTGTGATCCTCAACGACGTCTGAATCCTAAAATGAAAGAAGTGGTAAGAAAAGAAATACTCAAGCTTCTGGAGGCAGGTATAATTTATCCCGTTGCTCATAGTGAGTGGGTAAGTCATGTCCATTGTGTCCCTAAGAAGGGAGGTATTACTGTTGTTCCTAATGATAAAGATGAATTGATTCCACAAAGAATTATCACAGGTTATAGGATGGTAATTGATTTCCGCAAATTAAATAAAGCTACTAAGAAAGATCATTACCCCTTACCTTTTATTGATTAAATGCTAGAAAGTTTATGCAAACACACACATTATTGCTTTCTAGATGGTTATTCTGGTTTCTCTCAAATACCTGTGTCGGCTAGAGATCAATCAAAGACTACTTTTTACATGCCCTTTTGGTACTTTTGCTTATAGACGTATGCCTTTTGGTTTATGTAATGCACCTGCTACCTTTCAAAGATGCATGATGGCTATATTCTCTAACTTTTGTGAAAAGATTTGTAAGGTTTTCATGGACGACTTTTCTGTCTATGGTTCCTCTTTTGATGATTTCTTGAGCAATCTTGATCGAGTTTTGTAGAGATGTGAAGAAACTAATCTTGTCTTGAATTGGGAAAAGTGCCACTTTATGGTTAATGAAGGTATTGTCTTGGGGCACAAAGTTTCTGAAAGAGGTATTGAAGTTGATAAAGCCAAGGTTGATGCTATTGAAAAGATGCCATGTCCCAAGGACATCAAAGCTATAAGAAGTTTCCTTGGTCACGCCGGATTTTATAGGAGGTTCATTAAGGACTTCTCAACAATTTCTCGGCCTCTGACTAATTTATTGCAAAAAGATATACCATTTGTCTTTGATGATGATTGTGTAGAAGCATTTGAAATACTTAAGAAAGTATTAGTCTCTGCACCTGTTGTTCAGCCACCTGATTGGAATTTACCCTTTGAAATTATGTGTGATGCTAGTGATTATGCTGTAGGTGCTGTTCTAGGGCAAAGAGTTGATAAGAAATTAAATGTTATTCATTATGCTAGTAAGACTCTAGACAATGCTCAAAGAAATTATGCTACTACTGACAAAGAGCTTTTAGCAGTTGTATTTGCTTGTGATAAGTTCAGATCTTATATTGTTGATTCTAAAGTAACTATTCAAACTGATCATGCTGCTATTAAATATCTTATGGAAAAGAAAGATGCTAAACCTAGACTTATTAGATGGGTTCTCTTGCTACAAGAATTTGATTTGCATATTATTGATAGAAAGGGAGCTGAGAACCCCGTTGCAGACAACCTGTCTAGGTTAGAAAATATTCTTGATGACCCACTACCTATTAATGATAACTTTCCTGATGAACAATTAAATGTTATAAGTACTTCTCGTAGTACTCCATGGTATGCTAATTATGCTAATTATATTGTTGCTAAATTTATACCACCTAGATTCACATACCAACAAAAGAAAAGGTTCTTCTATGATTTGAGACATTACTTTTGGGATGACCCACATCTTTATAAAGAAGGAGTAGATGGTGTTATTAGACGTTGTGTACCTAAACATGAACAGGAACAGATCCTACGCAAGTGTCATTCCGAGTCTTATGGAGGACACCACGCTGGAGATAGAACTGCACATAAGGTATTGCAATCTGGTTTTTATTGGCCTACTCTCTTCAAGGATGCCCGTAAGTTTGTCTTGTCATGTCATGAATGTCAAAGAATTGGTAATATTAGTAGACGTCAAGAAATGCCTTTGAATTATTCTCTTGTTATTGAACCGTTTGATGTTTGGGGCTTTGATTATATGGGACCTTTTCCTGCCTCTAATGGATATACACATATTTTAGTTGCTGTTGATTACGTTACTAAGTGGGTAGAAGATATTCCAACTAGTAGTGCTGATCATAACACTTCTATCAAAATGCTTAAGGAAGTTATTTTTCCGAGGTTTGGAGTCCCTAGATATTTAATGACTGATGGTGGTTCACACTTTATTCATGGTGCTTTCTGTAAAATGCTTGCTAAATATGATGTTAATCATAGAATTGCATCTCCTTATCATCCACAGTCTAGTGGTCAAGTAGAATTGAGCAATAGAGAGCTCAAATTAATTTTGCAAAAGACTGTTAATAGGTCTAGAAAGAATTGCTCCAAGAAACTTGATGATGCATTATGGGCATATAGAACTGCATACAAAAATCCTATGGGTATGTCTCCATATAAAATAGTATATGGAAAAGCATGTCACTTACCTCTCAAACTAGAACATAAGGCATATTGGGCTATTAAGGAGCTCAACTATGATTTCAAACTTGCCGGTGAGAAGAGATTATCTGATATTAGCTCACTTGATGAATGGAGAACCCAAGCTTATGAAAATGCCAAGTTGTTTAAAGAAAAACTTAAAAGATGGCACGACAAAAGGATACAAAAGCGTGAGTTTAATGTAGGTGATTATGTATTGCTATACAACTCTCGTTTAAGATTTTTACAGGAAAACTTCTCTCTAAATGGGAAGGCCCCTATGTTATCGAGGAGGTCTATCGTTCCGGTGCAATAAAAATCAACAACTTCGAAGGCACAAATCCGAAGGTGGTAAACGGTCAAAGAATCAAACATTATATCTCAGGTAATCCCATAAATGTTGAAACCAGTATTATTGAAACTGTAACCCGGACACTTTCCGGAACGTTTCAGCCTCTGAAAGGGAATAGGTATGTGGTACGGTAAGTAAACCGACTCCAAAACAATTTCTAAGGCAATATATCTCCGTTTTGGAATATTTAGAAAAATAGAAAAATAAGTAGCAGTCCGGGAAGGACACGAGGGTGGTGGGCGCGCCCTACCCCTCTGGGCGCGCCTCCCTACCTCGTGAGCACCTCGTGTGCCTTCCGGACTTCGTTTTCTTGTACGTTACGTATTTTGGTCGGTAAAAATTCATTATATATTCTCCCGAAGGTTTTGACTCCTGTATCACGCAAAAATCTCCTGTTCTTGTTTCCAGCTGTTTTTCTGACAGATCTAGGTTATCATGACGGCTCCAATCGCCTCCAAGGACAAGTTCTTCGAGAAGGTCATCAACCCTTACCTCGCGGAGGTGTTGCGACACCCTCAAACCATTGAGATGCGTGATGGGTTGCTGCACATTCACGATGAACAGGGACCAAAAGGGACCGGAAGCATGGAGACGAGGCTCGAAGCAGTGGAGCAACAAGTTTTCAAGTGCCAAAGGATGGTGGAGTGTGGAATCAACACTAGCCACATGATGCTCGCGGAGTTCACCAACAACTACAAGCCGGATGCCAAGAATACCGAGGAGGCCATCTTCAAGCTACATGAGAAGATCGAGCACCTCCAAGCCCAAGTCTATGACCTTCAAAACCAAAACTGTGAGTATGAATATAGATTCAAAAGAATGAGTTTGGCTGCAGATTTGAGGATTCCGGAGACTCGATCATCTTTCTATGATGGTGAACATATGCCTTGGAAGATGGATGACAAGCCCGCATCATCAACAACACCTCCACTGTCTCCTCCAACAAAGAAGAATTGAGTATCTGGGTATGGGCACTCCCCTTGGCAACTGCCAAGCTTGGGGGAGGTGCCCCGGTATCGTATCACAATCACATCTCCTATCTTTACCGTTTTTCTTAGTTCGATCCTATTAGTAGTATCTTGATCTAGTAGAATAAAGTTTATGGCATGATCTAGTTTTGAGTTTTGCTTTATGATCTCTCTTTGTAATCGAGTCTGTGAGCTATATATAATAAAGATTAGTGTTGAGTTAAGGGCCTGATTATTTTGCCATGATCTTGGGTGAATAAAAGAAAAGAGAAAAAGAATAAAAAGAAACAACAAGTTCATATTGATCTTATTGAGAGTAATGACTTCACATAGAAAGAGTATGATAATTAAAAGTTGTTGGGAGTTGGCAGACATAGCTTTGGGCATTGTTGCAATTAATAGGAAGTAATAAGGAAAGAGAGGTTTCACATATAGATATATTATCATTGACATCTTTTATGATTGGGAGCACTCATTAAAATATGACATGCTAAAGAGTTGATGTTGGACAAGGAAGACAACGTAATGAGTTATGTATTTCTTATATCTGAGATAAAGTACGTTGTCATGGATCCTCTAACTTGTTGAGCTTGCCTTTCCCCCTCATGCTAGCCAAATTCTCAACACTAAGTAGAGATACTACTTGTGCTTCCAAATATCCTTAAACCAGTTCTGCCATGAGAGTCCACCATATCTACCTATGGATTGAGTAAGATCCTTCAAGTAAGTTGTCATTGGTGCAAAGCAATAAAAATTGCTCTAAATATGTATGATTGATTGGTGTGGGAGAAATAAGCTTTATACGATCTTGTGATGTGGAAGTAATAAAAGCAACGGACTTCATAATAAAGGTTCATATCACAAGGGGCAATATAAAGTGACGTTCTTTCGCATTGAGATTTTGTGCATCCAACCATAAAAGCGCATGGCAACCTCTGCTTCCCTCTGCGAAGGGCCTATCTTTTATTATTATCTTCTACCTTATGCAAGAGTCATGGTGATCTTCACCTTTTCTTTTTCATTTTATCCTTTGGCAAGCTCAGCATGTTGGAAAGAACATGATATATATATCTAATTGGATGTGGGGGAGCATGAACCATTATTGTTGACATTACCCTTGAGGTAAAAGGTTGTGGGGCAAAACTATAAGCCCCTATCTTTCTCTATGTCGATTAAAACTCCGTAACCACAAGTATTGTGTGAGTGTTAGCAATCATGAAGGACTAGATGATAGTTGAGTATGTGGACTTGCTTTTTAGCTCTGACATAGACTCTTTCCGATGTTATGATAAATTGCAATTGCTTCAATGACTGAGATTATAGTTTGTCGGAGCCCAATAAGGTTTATGATTTATACTTTTGCATTGTGAATAGATCATCACTTGAATATAAGTAATCATATGACAAAATCTATATATGTTATTGTTATGAGAATAATCATGATGCCTTCATGTCCATATTTTATTTTTATCGACGCCTCTACCTATAAACATGAGAACATATTTATTGTTATCGGCTTTTCGCTTGAGGACAAGCGAGGTCTAAGCTTGGGGGAGTTGATACGTCCATTTCGCATCATGCTTTTATATCGATATTTATCGCATTATGGACTATTATTTCACTTTATGTCACAATACTTATGGCTATTCTCTCTTATTTTACAAGGTTTACATAAAGAGGGAGAATGCCGGCAGCTGGAATTCTGGGCTGGAAAAGGAGCAAATATTAGAGACCTATTCTACGCAACTCCAAAAGTCCTGAAACTCCATGGAACATCTTAAAATAAATAAAGAAAAATCCTCGCCAAAGATGAAGGCCAGGGGGCCCACACCCTGCTCACGAGGGTGGGGGCGCGCCCGCCTACCTCATGGGCCCCCTGGTGGGTCTCCGACGTTCATCTTCTCCTATATGAAGTCTTTCGATGAGAAAAAAATAAGAAGCCACCTTTCGGGACGAGACTCCGCCGCCACGAGGCGGAACCAATCTAGAGCTCCGGCAGGGCTGTTCTGCCGGGCAAACTTCCCTCCGGGAGGGGGAAATCATCACCATCGTCATCACCAACGCTCCTCTCATCAGGAGAGGGCAATCTCCATCAACATCTTCACCAGCACCATCTCATCTCCAAACCCTAGTTCATCTCTTGTATCCAATTCTTGTCTCAAAGTCCGAGATTGGTGTTAGTAGGTTGCTAGTAGTGTTGATTGCTCCTTGTAGTTGATGCTAGTTGGTTTATTTGGTGGAAGATCATATGTTCAGATCCTATATGCATATTATTACCCCTCTGATTATGAACATGAATATGCTTTGTGAGTAATTACAAAACTATCTTATTGCTCGTTACAATTTACCTTATTACAAAACTATCTGTTACCACTTATTTTAGTACTTGCAGAGAATACCTTGCTGAAAACCGCTTATCATTTCCTTCTGCTCCTCGTTGGGTTCGACACTCTTACTTATCGAAAGGACTACGATAGATCCCCTATACTTGTGGGTCATCACACCTCTTACTAAATTAAATGATATAGCTACCATGTTCACTAATGATGAGAAAACTCGCTACTATTATATCCTTAAGTTGTTTCCGTTCTCATTAAGGGTGATGCTAAAACATGGTTTAATTCTCTTGATCTTGGTTGTGTGCGTAGTCCCCAGGATATGATTTATTACTTCTCTGCTAAATATTTCCCTGCTCATAAGAAACAAGTTGCTTTAAGGGAAGTATATAAATTTGTGCAAATTGAAGAAGAGAGTCTCCCACAAGCTTGGGGGAGGCTTATCCAATTACTTAATGCTTTGCCTGGTCATCCTCTCAAGAAAAATGAAATACTTGATATCTTTTATAATGGACTAACCGATGCTTCCAGAGACCACTTGGATAGTTGTCCTGGTTGTGTTTTCAGGGAAAGAACAGTTGATCAAGCTGAAATTCTGTTGAATAATATGTTGACCAATGAAAATAATTGGACACTTCCTGAACCAACTCCTAAGCCAACTCCGAAGAAAAGGGGTATTCTATTTCTCAGTCCTGAAGATATGCGAGAGGCAAAGAAATCTATGAAAGAAAAAGGTATAAAAGCTGAAGATGTTAAGAGTTTACCTCATAATGAAGAAATACATGGTCTTAATTCATCACCTATTGAAGAAACACATGGTCTTGATAACCCGACACAGGTAGTAAAGGTAAACTCTCACTATAGATATGATAAAGCTGAAATCCCTCCTGCTAAGTTTGCTAGCCAATGTTTGGATGAACTTGATAACTTTATGGTTAAGCAAGAAGATTTTAATGCTTATTTTGGTAGACAACTGAAACGCAATGCTTATATGATTGAACACTTGGGTGATTATATGTCTAGAGTTAAAGGTGAACTTAAACTCATTAGTAAACATGCTTCTATGGTTACCACTCAAGTAGAACAAGTACTTAAAGCTCAGAATGATTTGCTCAATGATTGAATAGTAAGAATAATGACTTTGCTGTTAGAGTTGCAACTAGAGGAGGTAAAGTGACTCAGGAACCTTTGTATCCTGAGGGCCACCCTAAGAGAATTGAGCAGGATTCTCAGAGAAATAACATTGATGCACCTAGTCCTTCTAAGAGGAAGAAAAATAAAAATGATAGGACTCTGCATGCTTCTAGTGAACCTGTTATAGACACACGTGAGAATCCTAATGATATTTCTATCTCTGATGCTGAAACACAATCTGGTAATGAACATGAACCTAGTGAAAATGTTAATGATGATGTTCATGTTGATGCTCAACCTAGCAATAATAATGATGTAGAAATTGAACCTGTTGTTGATCTTGATAACCCACAATCAAAGAATCAACGTTATGATAAGAGAGACTTTGTTGCTAGGAAGCACGGTAAAGAAAGAGAACCATGGGTTCAGAAAACCATGCCTTTTCCTCCTAAACCATCCAAGAAAAAGGATGATGAGGATTTTGAGCGCTTTGCTGAAATGATTAGACCTATCTTTTTGCGTATGCGTTTGACCGATATGCTTAAAATGAATCCTTATGCTAAGTATATGAAGGATATTGTTACAAATAAGAGAAAGATACCGGAAGCTGAAATTTCCACCATGCTTGCTAATTATACTTTTAAGGGTGGAATACCTAAGAAACTTGGAGATCCAGGAGTACCAACTATACCATGCTCCATTAAAAGAAACTACGTTAGAACTTCTTTATGTGATCTTGGAGCCGGTGTTAGTGTTATGCCTCTCTCTTTATATCGTAGACTTGATTTGAATAAGTTGACACCTACTGAAATATCTTTGCAAATGGCCAATAAATCAACTGGTATACCTGTCGGCATTTGTGAGGATGTGCCTGTTGTAGTTGCAAACATTACTATTTTAACGGACTTTGTTATTATTGATATTCCCGAGGACGATAGTATGTCTATTATTCTTGGAAGACCCTTTTTGAATACTGCAGGGGTTGTTATTGATTGCAACAAAGGCAATGTCACTTTTCATGTCAATGGTAATGAGCATACGGTAGACTTTCCGAGGAAACAACCTCAAGTCCACAGTATCAATTCTATTGGAAAAATTCCATCGATTACTATTGGAGGTTTTGAATTTCCTATTCCTACTGTTACAAAGAGATATGATATTCTTGTTATTGGGGATGTGCATATCCCCGTTGAGGTAACATAGTGTTATTCGAAATTTCTCCGGTTCCATGTTATTCGGAATGAGTTTGTTAACAAGACTTGATCAAGCTTGTTAGTGGATTCCTTTTGATGAGCATGACATTGATGAAGTTAGAAGGCACAACCTTCTGTACCCTCCTTTTACTTTCTGTAATTTAGATTAAAATAAAGAAAAAAAATAGTATTTTCTGTTTGTTTTCTGAATTATCTGTGCAATAAAAAATAACTGAAAAATGAAAGTTCTCCAAATGCCCCGAAAATGAAATATGATTTTTTTCTAGAATATTTGAGAATATCTGGCACTGAGAACACAGCAGGGGGAGCAGTCACGTGCCCACGAGGGTGGAGGGCGCGCCCACCCCCCTGGGCGCACTCCCTGCCTCGTGGACCCCACGTGGGTCCCCTCCACTTATTCCAGCCACCACACACTCCTTCTTCCTCCCAAAAAAATCACTAGCCAGCTCAAACCTGAGTTCTTGCAAATCTTGCTGCCATTTTCAATATCCTTGCTCAAAGCTCCATTCACAAAACTGCTTTGGGGGATTGTTCTTCGGTATGTGACTCCTCCAATGGTCCAATTAGTTTTTGTTCTAGTGCTTTATTCATTGCAAATTTTTGCTGCCTAGGTGACCCTGTTCTTGAGCTTGCATGTCAAATTTATATGGTCCCAAGTAGTTCTAATGCATGATATAGTCTCTAGGCACTTGTAGGAGTAGTTGCTACCAATTTTGTTGAGTTTGGTTCACTTTTATTTTAAGTTACTAAAAATTTCAGAAATTTTCAGAAAAAGATGAAGAGATTTTTGAGGGGCTCATCGAGCTGAAGCTCGAAGCATAAGCAAGATGAAGAGAACAAGAAGCCCAAGTATAATCTCCCTCGTACTGCGGAGGTTTGGCCATGTGAATGGCCTTGTGATGAGTTCTTGAAAGAGGTCGGGATTCATGAAGATTTTTATCATTTGGCTGAGAATGCAGGCCTCACAGCCTTCCTCCACGACCAGCGTGACCAGTATCTCTTACTCACCAATATCTTTGTGCAAAATTTTCATTTCCATGCTAGGAGATCACCACCTTCGGTGGAATTTTATTTATATGATGTGCATAAGGAGATGTCACTTTATGATTTTTGCCGGGTCTGTTTGATACCCTTTGAGGGCAGCATAGAGGAACCACATCGTAATGATGTGGAGGGATTTATTGATATGATTGTTGTAGGGGAAACGAGGAAAGTTTCCGATGCGAGAATCACTAGCATACATTTTCCTTTTTTACGTTACTTCGCAATATTTGCTAGTAGATGCTTAATTGGCTGTGGGAACTGTGGGAACCTTAGTGCTCCGGATATTGCTATTTTGCACCATGCCTTGTTTAATGATACTACTTCCAGCTTAGGCTCTATTGTTGCTAGATGGTTAAATTTGAACTGTACTAAGGGCCCCATCCTCGGAGGCATCTTTGCCTCGCGCCTTGTTGCACACTTTAACATACCTATCAGGCACTATGAGAAAGAGGAAAAGTTGCTGCCTCCTATTGCTTTAAGTTATAAGAGTATGGTAGCACATGAGTTTATTGTTAAGGATAAAAATAAGATACTCAAATCTAAATTGATATTTGACAAAAACTATTGTGAGTTTATTACCTTGCCTGCGCCCTCTTTGTTTAACATATTTTCACGCAAATACCTTGTCCCGCCGGAGGACATTCTTGCCTACCGGAACCAGATGTCAGCTGCAGAGCCGGAGCCACCATCTGACCCTCACCGTCAGTCCGTTTATCAGTGGAATCCGGAGGAGATCGCCAGCCAGTGGAAATCTAAGGACCCATCTCAGTACGACCTCAGCTACAACTTTGATCCATGGGCATAGACCAACTTAGGCCAAAAGCCTAAGCTTGGGGGAGTACGTATCTCTCACCAACATTACATTCATGTTCACACACTCATGCCAGTTGTCGGTGCTCATACTCTTTCATTGTATCATCCATGCTAGTTTATTTTCATTTTCTCGCTTTCTTCTTGTGTGTTTGAGAAACCTTAAGAAAAACCAAAAAAAATAGTTGTGGCTTTTAGCTAGTTTACTTTCCATGCCTGTAGTAGTAGTAACTAAAAGAAAACCCAAAAAGATTTCTTGTTCTTCTTTTGCTTGTTGGCAGCTTTCTTGTGTAAATAGTTTTGTTTCTTTTCTTTTTCCTTGGGGGTCGAGAGGAGAAGACCATAATGAAAATGTTGAGTGGCTCTTATATGCATTATTGTTGATCTAACAAAGAGCCCATATTACCTTGTCTTCTCTCTTGAATTGAATGCTTGCAGATTCCAGCTTAGTCCAATGCACATGCACTATTATTATTATCCACACTATTCGGTCGTGCAAGTGAAAGGCAATAATGATGATTATATGATGAACTTATTAAGATGAGAAAAGCTGGCATGAACTCGACCTCTCTTGTTTTTGTAAATATGAATAGTTCATCGTTCCTGATTCAGCCTATTATGAAAGAAACATATTTGCAATGACAATTAGAGATTGTAGTTTCTTATGCCATGCTTAATTAGCTAGAAGCTTATAATGGTTTACCTTGCGTGCCAACATGCTATTAAAATGGTTGTGATGTGGTATGATAGGGTGGTATCCTCTTTTGAATGATTCGAGTGGCTTGGCTTGGCACATGTTCACGCATGTAGTTGAAACAAAATCAATATAGCCTCTACGATATTTATGTTCATGGTGCATTATATCCTACTCATGCTTGCATTCGGTGTTGATTAATTTTAATGCATGTTCATGATTGTTGTCGCTCTCTAGCTGGTCGCTTCCCAGTCTCTTTCTATCCTTCACTTGTACTAAGTGGGAACACTGCTTGTGCATCCAATTCCATAAACCCCAAAGTTATTCCATATGAATCCACCATACCTACCTATATACGGTATCTACCTGCCGTTCCAAGTAAATTTGTATGTGCCAAACTCTAAACATTCAAATAAACATTCTGTTGTGTATGCTCGAATAGCTCATGTATCAACTAGGGTTGTCTGTATCTTCCATGCTAGGCGGGTTATTCTCAAGAGGAGTGGACTCCACTCCTCACTCACGAGAAAATGGCTGGTCACCGGGATGCCCAGTCCCATGCTTTATGCAAATCAAATCAAAATAACTGCAAACAAAACTCCCCTGGGACTCTTGTTAGTTGGAGGCACTCGTTGTTTCGAGCAAGCCATGGATTGATGCTTGTTGGTGGAGGGGGAGTATAAACTTTACCGTTTTGTTTGGGAACCGCCTATAATGTGAGTAGCATGGAAGATATCGAGATCTCTCGGTTGTTATATTGACAATGAAAGTATAGCGCTCAAAATTTTATTCATATCTATTTCAAAATCAAGCTCTCGCACCTCTACAAATCCCTGCTTCCCTCTGCGAAGGGCCTATCCATTTACTTTTATGTTGAGTCATTGTCCTCTTATTAAAAAGCACCAGTTGGAGAGCACCGCTGTCATTAGCATCCATTACTATTAGTTTATATTGAGTATGACTGTGACTGGATCTCTTTTACCATGAATTACAATGTCTAGTCAGTCCTTGATCTTTAAAGGTGCTCTGCATTTATGTTTTGCGGTCTCACAAAGGGCTAGTGAGATACCATCTTGTTATATCATATTATGATTGTTTTGAGAAAGTGTTGTCATCCGAGATTTATTATTATTGCTCGCTAGTTGATTATGTCATTGATATGAGTAAACATGAGACCTAAGTGTTATTGTGAATATGGTTAGTTCATAATCTTTGCTGAAAACTTGAATGTTGGCTTTACATATTTACAACAACAATAGCAAACAGAGTTTGTAAAAGTTTTTCTTTATCACTTTCAGTTTATCAACTGAATTGCTTCAGGACAAGCAAAGGTTTAAGCTTGGGGGAGTTGATACGTCTCCGTCGTGTCTACTTTTCCAAACACTTTTTCCCTTGTTTTGGACTCTAACTTGCATGATTTGAATGGAACTAACCCGGACTGACGTTGTTTTCAGCAGAATAGCCATGGCATTATTTTTGTGCAGAAATAAAAGTTCTCAGAATGACCTGAAAATCAATGGAGATTATTTTTGGAATATATAAAAATATACTGGAAGAAGAATCCACGTCAGGGGCCCCACACCCTGTCCACGAGGGTGGGGGGCGCGCCCCCCTGCCTCGTGGGCCCCCTGATGCTCCACCGACCTCAACTCCAACTCCATATATTCGTGTTCGGGGAGAAAAAAATTAGAGAGAAGGATTCATCGCGTTTTACGATACGGAGCCGCCGCCAAGCCCTAATCTCTCTCGGGAGGGCTGATCTGGAGTACGTTCGGGGCTCCGAAGAGGGGAATCTGTCACCGTTGTCATCATCAACCTTCCTCCATCACCAATTCCATGATGCTCACTGCCATGCGTAAGTAATTCCATCGTAGGCTTGCTGGACTGTGATGGGTTGGATGAGATTTATCATGTAATCGAGTTAGTTTTGTTAGGGTTTGATCCCTAGTATCCACTATGTTCTGAGATTGATGTTGCTATGACTTTGCTATGCTTAATGCTTGTCACTAGGGCCTGAGTGCCATGATTTCAGATCTGAACCTATTATGTTTTCATGAATATATGTGAGTTCTTGATCCTATCTTGCAAGTCTATAGTCACCTACTATGTGTTATGATCCGGCAACCCCGAAGTGACAATAATCGGGACCACTCCCGGTGATGACCGTAGTTTGAGGAGTTCATGTATTCACTATGTGTTAATGCTTTGGTCCGGTACTCTATTAAAAGGAGGCCTTAATATCCCTTAGTTTCCAATAGGACCCCACTGCCACGGGAGGGTAGGACAAAAGATGTCATGCAAGTTCTTTTCCATAAGCACGTATGACTATATTCGGAATACATGCCTACATTACATTGATGAATTGGAGCTAGTTATGTGTCACCCTATGTTGTAACTGTTGCATGAATAATCGCATCCGGCATAATTCTCCATCACCGATCCAATGCCTACGAGCTTTTCATATATTGTTCTTCGCTTATTTACCTTTCTGTTGCTACTATTACAATCACTACAAAACCCAAAAATATTACTTTGCTACCATTACCACTATTATCATATTACTCTGCTACTAAACACTTTGCTGCAAATATTAAGTTTCCAGGTGTGGTTGAATTGACAACTCAGCTGCTAATACTTGAGAATATTCTTTGGCTCCCCTTGTGTCGAATCAATAAATTTGGGTTGAATACTCTACCCTCGAAAATGGTTGCGATCCCCTATACTTGTGGGTTATCACTGCACACGGCTAATGATTGTTGTTGTGTGTTCTAGGCGCACCCTCACCATGTATATATTGGTGGGAGGGGACGAGAGGCAGCCATGGGGCGCCCCAAGTAGGAGGAATCGTTAAGACAACATACGTTGTTCCCTTTGTCATCGGTATGTTACTTGCCCGAGATTCGATCACCGGTATCTTCATACCTAGTTCAATCTCGTTACCGACAAGTCTCTTTACTTGTTCCATAATACATCATCCCACAACTAACTCATTAGTTACTTTGCTTGCAAGGCTTCTCATGATGTGTATTACCGAGAGGGCCCAGAGATACCTCTCCGATACTCGGAGTGACAAATCCTAATCTCGATCTATGCCAACCCAACAAACACCTTCGGAGATATCTGTAGAGCATCTTTATAATCACCCAGTTACGTTGTGACATTTGATAGCACACAAGGTATTCCTCCCGAGAGTTGCATAATCTCATAGTCGAAGGAATATGTATTTTACATGAAGAAAGCAATAGCAATAAAACCGAATGATCAATATGCTAAGCTAATGGATGGGTCATGTCCATCACATCATTCTCCTAATGATGTGATCCCGTTATCAAATGACAACTCATATCCATGGTTAGGAAACCTTAACCATCTTTGATCAACGATAGTCAAGTAGAGGCACTAGGGACACAGTGTTTGTCTATGTATTCACACATGTATTAAGGTTTCCGATCAATACAATTCTAGCATGAATAATAAACATTTATCATGAAAAAGTAAATATAAAATAACAACTTTATTATTGCCTCTAGGGCATATTTCCTTCAAAGGAGGTGAGGTGGGTTGGGCCGGTGCACTATGCACTTAGGCCTAGTGCCCAAGGGGGTTTCCTTTCCTTTTATTTTATTTTTCGTTTTATCTCTTTTTGTTTTCTTTTTAAAACAAAAGTATTTAGTTTTATAAAATATAAAACTTGCACCTAAATTAGTATTTTAAATTAGGCCACTGCCACAAAAAGTTTCACACTTAAATAAAATAGTTTGCAATTTTTATAATTTAAAAGCATTTAAATTAGTATTTTTACCCTTTGTTTTCATTGTTTTTGGGCATTTAAACACTTTATAAAATGTTGCTTTCACCACCATAATTAACTATGGATTATTGCAACATTATGAGCATTTTAGTTTTCATGTTTGTGATTTTTTTTATTTCACATATAATTTCAATTTGAATTCAAAGTGAAGTTTGAAATGAGATATGCAATCAAAGGTGATCAAGCACTGTTTGGCAAAATGATTTAGCTTAATTACAGAGGTTAGTGTATGCTACCTCTTGAGCTTGCGTTGGTTTTCTCTTGAAGAGGAAAGGGTGATGCAGCACAGTAGTGTAAGTATTTCCCTCAGTTTTGAGAATCAAGGTATCATTCTAGTAGGAGACTACACGTAAGTCCCTCGTACCTGCACAAACAAACAAGAACCTCGCAACCAACACGATAAAGGTGTTGTCAATCCCTTCACGGTCACTTACGAAAGTGAGATCTGATAAAAATAATAAGATAAATATTTTTGGTTTTTTTGTTGTATAGATTGGAAAATAAAGATTGCAAAATAGAAATAGCAAATTGATAGGAAAAAATATGATGGAAGATAGACCCGGGGGCCATAGGTTTCACTAGTGGCTTCTCTCAAGATAGCAAATTCTACGGTGGGTGAACAAATTACTGTCGAGCAATTGATAGAAAAGCGCATAGTTATGAGAATACCTAGGCATGATCATGTATGTAGGCATCACGCCCACGACAAGTAGACCTAAACAATTCTGCATCTGCTACTATTACTCCACACATTGACCGCTATCCAGCATGCATCTAGAGTATTAAGTTCATAAGAATAGAGTAACGCATTAGGCAAGATGACATGATGTAGATGGATAAACTCAAGCTATATGATATAAACCCCATATTTTTATCCTCGATGGCAACAATACAATACGTGCCTTGATGCCCCTGCTGTCACTGGGAAAGGACACCGCAAGATTGAACCCAAAGCTAAGCACTTCTCCCATTGCAAGAAAGATCAATCTAGTAGGCCAAAACAAACTGATAATTAGAAGAGACTTGCAAAGATATTTAAATCATACATAAAAGATTTCGGAGAAGAATCAAATATTGTTCATAGATAATCTGGATCATAAACCCACAATTCATCGGATCTCGACAAACACACTACAAAAAAGAATTACATCGAATAGATCTCCAAGAGAATCGATGAGAACTTTGTATTGAGATCCGAAGAGAGAGAAGAAGCCATCTAGCTAATAACTATGGACCCGAAGGTCTGTGGTAAACTACTCACACATCATCGGAGAGGCTATGGTGTTGATGTAGAAGCCCTCCATGGTCGATTCCCCCTCCGGCAGAGCGCCGGAAAAGGCCCCAAGATGGCATCTCACGGGTACAGAAGGTTGCGGCGGTGGAAATGGGGTTTCGTGGTGCTCCTGGATGTTTTCGGGGTATATGGGTATATATAGGAGAAAGAAGTACATCGGTGGAGCTGCGAGGGGCCCACGAGGGTGGGGGCGCGCCTACCCCCCTGGGGGCGCGCCCTCCTGCCTCATGGCCTCCTCGCTTCTTGCTTGACGTCCACTCCAAGTCTCCTAGATCAGGTTTGTTCCAAAAATAACTCTCCTGAAGGTTTCATTCCGTTTGGATTCCGTTTGATATTCCTTTTCTGCGAAACACTAAAATAGTCAAAAAAACAGCAATTTGCACCGGGCCATTAGTTAGTAGGTTAGTCCCAAATATAATATAAAAAGGTATATTAAAGCCCATTAAACATCCAAAAATAATAATATAATAGCATGGAACAATCAAAAATTATAGATACGTTGGAGACGTATCAAGCATCCCCGAGCTTAATTCCTGCTCGTCCTCGAGTTGGTAAATGATAAAAATAGAATTTTTGATGTGGAATGCTACCTAGCATAATTCTTAATGCAATTTTCTTTATTGTGGCATGAATGTTCAGATTAGAAAGATTCAAGACAAAAGTTTAATATTGACATAAAAATAATAATACTTCAAGCATACTAGCAAAGCAATCATGTCTTCTCAAAATAGCATAGCCAAAGAGAGTTATCCCTACAAAATCATATAGTCTTCCTATGCTCCATCTTCACCACACAAAATATTTAAATCATTCACAACCCCGATGACAAGCCAAGCAATTGTTTCATACTTTTGATGTTCGCAAACTTTTTCAATCTTCACGCAATACATGAGCGTGAGCCATGGACATAGCACTATAGGTGGAATAGAATAGTGGTTGTGGAGAAGACAACAAGGAGAAGATAGTCTCACATCAACTAGGCGTATCAACGGGCTATGGAGATGCCCATCAATAGATATCAATGTGAGTGAGTAGGGATTGCCATGCAACAGATGCACTAGAGCTATAAGTGTATGAAAGCTCAACAAAAGAACTAAGTGGGTGTGCATCCAACTTGCTTGCTCACGAAGACCTAGGGCATTTTGAGGAAGCCCATCATTGGAATATACAATCCAAGTTCTATAATGTAAAATTCCCACTAGTATATGAAAGTGACAACATAGGAGACTCTCTATTATGAAGATCATGGTGCTACTTTGAAGCACGAGTGTGGTAAAAGGATAGTAACATTGTCCCTTCTCTCTTTTTCTCTCATTTTTTTTCTTTTCGTCCGGAGTCTCATCCCGACTTGTGGGGGAATCATAGTCTCCATCATCCTTTCCTCACTTGGGACAATGCTCTAATAATGATGATCATTACACTTTTATTTATTTACAACTCGATACTTAGAACAAAATATGACTCTATGTAAATGCCTCCGGCGGTGTAACGGGATGTGCAATGACTCATGAATGACATGTATCAAAGAATTATAAAGGTGGCTTTGCCACAAATATGATGTCAACTACATGATCATGCAAACCAATATGACAATGATGAAGCGTGTCATAACAAACAGAACGATGGTAAGTTGCATGGCAATATATCTCGGAATGGCTATGGAAATGCCATAATAGGTAGGTATGGTGGCTGTTTTGAGGAAGGTATATGGTGGGTTTATGGTATCGGCAAAAGTTGAGCGGTACTAGAGAGGCTAGCAATGGTGGAACGGTGAGAGTGTGTATAATCCATGGACTCAACATTAGTCATAAAGAACTCATATACTTATTGCAAAAATCTACTCCCTCCGTCCCATAATATAAGAATGTTTTTTACACTAGTGTAGTGTCAAAAACGTTCTTACATTATGGGACAGAGGGAGTATTAGTTATCGAAACAAAGTACGACGCGCATGCTCCTAGGGGGATAGATTGGTAGGAAAAGACCATCGCTCGTCCCCGACCGCCACTTATAAGGAAGACAATCAATAAATAAATCATGCTCCGACTTCTTCACATAACGGTTCACCATACGTAGATGCTACGGGAATCACAAACTTTAGAACAAGTATTTCTCAAATTCACAACTACTCAACTAGCATGACTCTAATATCACCATCTTCATATCTCAAAACAATCATCAACTATCAAACTTCTCATAGTATTCAATGCACTTTTTATGATAGTTTTTATTATACCCATCTTGGATGCCTATTATATTAGGACTCGAGGAAAAGTTTCTCTCGAAAGAATTGAGTGGGAGGATGATGTAGACTTGATGAGGTTATTGAACCATCACTTCAACTAGTGTGTAGCATGGCACAGGAAGTTGTTCCTGTGGCACCTACACCAATTGAAGTGGAAGCTTATGATAGTTATCATGAAACTTCAGATCAAGTCGCTACCAAACCTCATAGGTCGACAAGGATGCGTACTACTTCAGAGTGGTTTGTAATCCTGTCTTGGAAGTCATGTTGGTAGACAACAATGAACCTACGAGCTATGAAGAAGCGATGGTGGGGCCGGATTCCGACGAATGGCTCGAGGCCATAAAATCCGAGAGAGGATCCATGTATAAAACAAAGTATAGACTTTGGAAGAACTACTTGATGGTCGTAAGGCTATTGGGTGCAGATGGATTTTAAAAGGAAGACGGACAATGATGGTAAGTGTCACCATTAAGAAAGCTCGAATTGTCATTAAAATGTTTTCCGACAAGTTCAAGGAGTTGACTACTATGAGACTTTCTCACTCGTAGAGATGCTAAGAGTCTGTTGGAATTATGTTAGCGGTTACTGCATTATTTATGAAATCTTGCAGATAGGATGTCAAAACATTGTTTCCTTGACGATTTTCTTGAGGAAAGGTTGTATGCGATACAACCAGAAGGTTTGGTCAATCCTGAAAGATGCTAACAAGTATGCAAAGCTCCAGCAATCCTTCTAAGGACTGGAGTAAGCATCTCGGAGTTGGAATGTACGCTTTGATGAGATGATCAAAGATTTTGGGTTTATATAAAGTTTATGAGAAACTTGTATTTCCAAAGAAGTGAGTGGGAGCACTATAGAATTTTTTGATGAGTATATGTTGTTAACATATTGTTGATCAGAAATGATGTAGAATTTCTGGAAAGCATACAGGGTTATTTGAAAAGTGTTTTTCAATGGAAAACCTGGATTAAGCTACTTGAACATTGAGCATCAAGATCTATAAGGATAGATCAAAAATGCTTAATAGTACTTTCAAATGAATACATACCGTGACAAGATTTTGAAGGAGTTCAAAATAGATCAGCAAAGAAGGAATTCTTGGTTGTGTTACAAGGTGTGAGTATTGAGTAAAACTCAAGACCCGACCACGGCAGAAGAGAGAGAAAGGATGAAGGTCGTCCCCTATGCTTTAGACGTAGGCTCTACAGTATGCTATGTTGTGTACCGCACCTGAAGTGTGCCTTTCCATGAGTAAGTCAAGGGGTACAAGAGTGATCCAGGAATGGACCACATGACAGCGGTCGAACTTATCCTTAGTAACTAGTGGACTAAGGAATTTTCTCGATTATGGAGGTGGTAAAAGAGTTCGTCGTAAAGGGTTACGTCGATGCAAACTTTGACACTAATCTGGATGACTCTGAGTAGTAAACCGGATTCGTATAGTAGAGCAGTTATTTGGAATAGCTCCAAGTAGCGCGTCGTAGCTGCATCTACAAGATGACATAGAGATTTGTAAAGCACACATGGATCTGAAAGGTTCAGACCCATTGACTAATAAACCTCTCTCACAAGCGAGATATGAACAAACCCCATGGGTGTTGGATTCATTACAATCACATAGTGATGTGAACTAGATTATTGACTCTAGTGCAAGTGGGAGACTGTTGGAAATATGCCCTAGAGGCAATAGTAAAATGGTTATTATTGTATTTCCTTGTTCATGATAATTGTCTATTGTTCATGCTATGATGAGAAGAAACTCTCATGTGCAGTTTTGCAGTAGAGATGGAACTAAGAAAGAGAACCATCGACTATAACCCCAAAAGAACCAGATTTCGCATTGTATTAACCGGAAACCGTAATACATGTGTGAATACATAGACCACAACATGTCCCTAGTAAGCCTCTAGTTGACTAGCTCGTTGATCAATAGATGGTCATGGTTTCCTGACCATGTACATTGGATGTCATTGATAACGGGATCACATCATTAGGAGAATGATGTGATGGACAAGACCCAATCTTAAGTGTAGCACACGATCGTGTAGTTCATTTGCTAAAGCTTTTCTAATGTAAAGTATCATTTCCTTAGACCATGAGATTGTGCAGCTCCCAGATACCGTAGGAATGCTTTGGGTGTTCCAAATGTCACAACGTAACTGGGTGGCTATAAAGGTGCACTACAGGTATCTCCGAAAGTGTCTGTTGGGTTGGCACGAATCGAGACTGGGATTTGTCACTCGTATGACGGAGAGGTATCTCTGGGCCCACTCGGTAATGCATCATCATAATGAGCTCAATGTGACTAAGGAGTTAGCCACAGGATCATGCGTTACGGAATGAGTAAAGTGACTTGCCGGTAACGAGATTGAACGAGGTATTGGGATACCGACGATCGAATCTCGGGCAAGTAACATACCGATTGACAAAGGGAATTGTATACAGGATTGATTGAATCCCCGACATCATGGTTCATCCGATGAGATCATCATGGAACATGTGGGAGCCAATATGGGTGTCCAGATCCCGCTATTGGTTATTGGCCGAAGAGATGTCTCGGTCATGTCTGCATGGTTCCCGAACCCGTAGGGTCTACACACTTAAGGTTCTGTGACGCTAGAGTTGTTATGGGAAATAGTATGTGGTCCGAAGGTTGTTCGGAGTCCCAGATGAGATCCTGGACGTGACGAGGAGTTTTGGAATGGTCCGGAGATGAAGATCGATATATTGGACGAAGGGTATTGGAGTCCGGAATTGTTCCGGGGGTACCGGGTGACGACCAGCATGTCC
This sequence comes from Triticum aestivum, assembly GCF_018294505.1. Taxonomy (NCBI): domain Eukaryota; kingdom Viridiplantae; phylum Streptophyta; class Magnoliopsida; order Poales; family Poaceae; genus Triticum; species Triticum aestivum. The sequence continues at coordinate 537,943,386 of NC_057809.1, read as the reverse complement.
GAAAGGGGTTTCGGAGGCCCCGACAAGTGTTGGGGGGCCTTATGGGCCAAGGGGAAGGGGCACACCAGCCCACTAAGGGGCTGTGCGCCCCTCCCACCCCATCTCACGTAACCAGGAGAGGTGGGGGCGCCTCCCCTTGGGCAGCCTCCCCTCCTTGCTTGGGGGGCAAGTCTCCTAGGGGTGGGGGCGCCCAAAACCCATCTAGGGTTCCCTCCCTGGCCGCCGTCCTTCCCCTAGATGGGATCTGAAGAGGCCGGCCCCCTCTCCCCTTCTCCTATAAATAGTGGGGGTGGGAGCGCTGCCAGAAGACCAAGACCCCTTCCCTGGCGCAGCCCCTCCCCCTCTCCTACACCTCCTCCTCCTCCGTAGCGCTTGGTGAAGCCCTGCGGAGAACCACAAGCTCCATCACCACCACGCCGTCCTGCTGTCGAAGTTCTCACTCAACTTCTCCTCTCCCCTTGCTAGATCAAGAAGGAGGAGACGTCCTCGGGCTGCACGTGTGTTGAACGCGGAGGCGCCGTTGTTCGGCGCTTAGATCGGAATCGACCGCGATCTGAATCGCTGCGTGTACGACTCCACCAACCGCGTTCTTGCAACGCTTCCGCTTAGCGATCTTCAAGGGTATGAAGATGAACTCCCTCTCTCTCGTTGCTAGTATCTCCTAGATTGATCTTGGTGACACGTAGGAAATTTTTGAATTATTGCTACATTCCCCAAAAGTGGTATCGGAGCTAGGTCTATGCGTAGATTCTATGCACGAGTAGAACACAAAGCAGTTGTGGGTGATGGTTTGTTCAATTTGCTTACTGTTACTAGTATTATATTGATCCGGCGGCGTTGTGGGATGAAGCGGCCCGGACCGACCTTACACGTACACTTACGTGAGACTGGTTCCACCGACTGACATGCACTTGATGCATAAGCTGGCTGGCGGGTGTCTGTCTCTCCCACTTTAGTCGGATCGGATTCGATGAAAAGGGTCATTATGAAGGGTAAATAGCAATTGGCATATCACCATTGTGGTTTTGCGTAGGTAAGAAATGTTTTTGCTAGAAACCCATAGCAGCCACGTAAAACATGGAACAACAATTAGAGGACGTCTAACTTGTTTTTGCAGGGTATGCTATGTGATGTGATATGGCCAAAAGGATGTGATGAATGATATATGTGATGTATGATATTGATCATGTTCTTGTAATAGGAATCACGACTTGCATGTCGATGAGTATGACAACCGGCGGGAGCCATAGGCGTTGTCTTGATTTATTGTATGACCTGCGTGTCAATGAAAAACGCCTTGTAATTACTTTACTTTATAGCTAACCGTTAGCCATAGTGGTAGAAGTAATAGTTGGCGAGACAACTTCATGAAGACACGATGATGGAGATCATGGTGTCATGCCGGTGACGAAGGTGATCATGCCGCGCCTCGAAGATGGAGATCAAAAGGCGCAAGATGATATTGGCCATATCATGTCACTTTATGATTTTCATGTGATGTTTGTCATGTTTACATCTTATTTGCTTAGAACGACAGTAGCATAAATAAGATGATCCCTCGCTAAAATTTCAAGAAAGTGTTCCCCCTAACTATGCACCGTTGCGAAGGTTCGTTGTTTCGAAGCACCACGTGATGATCGGGTGTGATAGATTCTAACGTTCGCATACAACGGGTGTAAGCCAGATTTATACATGCGAAACACTTAGGTTGACTTGACAAGCCTAGCATGTACAGACATGGCCTCGGAACACAAGAGACCGAAAGGTCGAACATGAGTCGTATAGTAGATACGATCAACATGAAGATGTTCACCGATGATGACTAGTCCGTCTCACGTGATGATCGGACACGGCCTAGTTGACTCGGATCATGTATCACTTAGATGACTAGAGGGATGTCTATCTAAGAGGGAGTTCATTAAATAATCAGATGAACTTAATTATCATGAATATAGTCAAAAGGTCTATGCAAATTATGTCGTAGCTTACACTTTAGTTCTACTGTTTAAGATATGTTCCTAGAGAAAAAAATTTAGTTGAAAGTTGATAGTAGAAATTATGCGGAATGGGTCCGTCAACTGAGGATTATCCTCATTGCTGCGCAGATGGCTTATGTCCTTAATGCACCACTCGGTGTGCTGAACCTCGAGAGTCGTCTGTAGATGTTGGGAAACATCTGACATACACATTTTGATGACTACATGATAGTTCAATGTGTAATGCTAACGGTTTAGAATTGTGGCACCAAAGATGTTTTTGAAACGTCGCAGAACATATGAGATGTTCCAAAGACTGAAATTGGGATTTCAGACTAGTTCCCACGTCAAGAGGTAAGAGACCTCTGACAAGTTTCTTAAGCCTGCAAACTAAGGGAGAAAAGCTTAATCGTTGAGCATGTGCTCAGATTGTCTGAGTACTACAATCGCTTGAATCGAGTGGGAGTTAATCTTCAAGATGAGATAGTGATGGTTCTCCATAGTCACTGCCACCAAGCTATTAGAGCTTCGTGATGAACTATAACATATCAGGGATAGACATGATGATCCTTGAGCAACTCGCGATGTTTGACACCGCGAAAGTAGAAATCAAGTAGGAGCATCAATTGTTGATGGTTAAACCACTAGTTTCAAGAAGGGCAAGGGAAAGAAGGGATACTTCATGAAATGGCAAATCAGTTTCTGCTCTAGTGAAGAAACCCAAGGTTGAACCCAAACCCGAGACTAAGTGCTTCTGTAATGAGGGGAACGGTCACTGAAGCAAAACTACCCTAGATACTTGGTAGATGAGAAGGCTGGCAAGGTCGACAGAAGTATTTTGAATATACGTTATATTGTGTACTTTACTAGTACTCCTAGTAGCACCAGGGTAATAAATACCGGTTCGGTTGCTAAGTGTTAGTAACTCGAAATAAAAGGCTGCGGAGACTAGCTAAAGGTGAGATGACGATATGTGTTGGAAGTGTTTCCAAGGTTGATGTGATCAAACATCGCACGCTCCCTCTACCATCGGGATTAGTGTTAAACCTAAATAATTGTTATTTGGTGTTTGCGTTGAGCATAGACATGATTGGATTATGTTTATCACAATACGGTTATTCATTTAAGGAGAATAATGGTTACTCTGTTTATTTGAATAATACCTTCAATGGTCTTGCACCTAAAATGAATGGTTTATTGAATCTCGATCGTAGTGATACACATGTTCATGCCAAAAGATATAAGATAGTAATGATAGTACCACATACTTGTGGCACTGCCATTTGAGTCATGTTGGTATAAAACGCATGAAGAAGCTCCATGTTGATGGATCTTTGGACTCACTCGTTTTTGAAAAGATTGAGACATGCGAACCATGTCTATTGGTAGATATGCATGAAGAAACTCCATACAGATGGATCGTTTGGACTCACTTGATTTTGAATCACTTGAGACATGCAAATCATACCACATGGGCAAGATGACTGAAAGGCCTCGTTTTCAGTAAGATGGAACAAGAAAGCAACTTGTTGGAAGTAATACATTTTGATGTGTGCAGTCCAATGAGTGCTGAGGCACGCAGTGGATATCGTTATGTTCTTACTTCACAGATGATTTGAGTAGATGCTGAGTATATTTACTTGATGAAACACAAGTCTGAATTATTGAAAGGTTTAAGTAATTTCAGAGTGAAGTTGAAGATCGTCGTGACAAGAGGATAAAATGTCTATGATATGATCATAGAGATGAATATCTGAGTTACGAGTTTGGCACACAATTAAGACATTGTGGAAATTGTTTCACAACTAATACCGCCTGGAACACCATAGTGTGATGGTGTGTCCGAACATCATAACTGCACCCTATTGGATATGGTGCATACCATGATGTCTCTTATCGAATTACCACTATCGTTTATGGGTTAGGCATTAGAGACAACCGCATTCACTTTAAATAGGGCACCACGCAATTCCGTTGAGACAACACCGTATGAACTATGGTTTAGAAAAACCTAAGCTGTCGTTTCTTAAAAGTTTGGGGCTGCGACGCTTATGTGAAAAAGTTTCAGGCTGATAAGCTCGAACCCAAAGCGGATAAATGCATCTTCATAGAATACCCAAAACAGTTGGGTATACCTCCTATTTCAGATCCGGAAGCAAAAGTGATTGTTTCTAGAAACGGGTCCTTTCTCGAGGAAAAGTTTCTCTCGAAAGAATTGAGTGGGAGGATGATGGAGACTTGATGAGGTTATTGAACCGTAACTTCAACTAGTGTGTAGCAGGGCACATGAAGTTGTTCCTGTGGCACCTACACCAATTGAAGTGGAAGCTTATGATAGTTATCATGAAACTTCGGATCAAGTCACTACCAAACCTCATAGGTAGACAAGGATGTGTACTACTTCAGAGTGGTATGTAATCCTGTCTTGGAAGTCATGTTGCTAGACAACAATGAACCTACGAGCTATGAAGAAGCGATGGTGGGGCCGGATTCCGACGAATGGCTCGAGGCCATAAAATCCGAGAGAGGATCCATGTATAAAACAAAGTATAGACTTTGGAAGAACTACTTGATGGTCGTAAGGCTGTTGGGTGCAGATGGATTTTAAAAGGAAGACGAACAATGATGGTAAGTGTCACCATTAAGAAAGCTCGACTTGTCGTTAAGATGTTTTCCGACAAGTTCAAGGAGTTGACTACGGTGAGACTTTCTCACTCGTAGTGATGCTAAGAGTCTGTTGGAATTATGTTAGCAGTTAATGCATTATTTATGAAATCTTGCAGATAGGATGTCAAAACATAGTTTCCTAGACGATTTTCTTGAGGAAAGGTTGTATGTGATACAACCAGAAGGTTTTGTCAATCCTAAAAGATGCTAACAAGTATGCAAAGCTCCAGCAGTCCTTCTAAGGACTGGAGTAAGCATCTCGAAGTTGGAATGTACGCTTTGATGAGATGATCAAAGATTTTGGGTTTATATAAAGTTTATGAGAAACTTGTATTTCCAAAGAAGTGAGTGGGAGCACTATAGAATTTTTTGATGAGTATATGTTGTTAACATATTGTTGATCAGAAATGATGTAGAATTTCCGGAAAGCATACAGGGTTATTTGAAAAGTGTTTTTCAATGGAAAACCTGGATTAAGCTACTTGAACATTGAGCATAAAGATCTATAAGGATAGATCAAAAATGCTTAATAGTACTTTCAAATGAATACATACCGTGACATGATTTTGAAGGAGTTCAAAATAGATTAGCAAAGAAGGAGTTCTTGGCTGTGTTACAAGGTGTGAGTATTGAGTAAGACTCAAGACCTGACCACGGCAGAAGAGAGAGAAAGGACGAAGGTCGTCCCCTATGCTTTAGACGTAGGCTCTACAGTATGCTATGCTGTGTACCGCACCTGAAGTGTGCCTTGCCATGAGTCAGTCAAGGGGTACAAGAGTGATCCAGGAATGGATCACATGACAGCGGTCGAACTTATCCTTAGTAACTAGTGGACTAAGGAATTTTCTCGATTATGGAGGTGGTAAAAGAGTTCGTCGTAAAGGGTTACGTCGATGCAAACTTTGACACTAATCCGGATGACTCTGAGTAGTAAACCGGATTCGTATAGTAGAGCAGTTATTTGGAATAGCTCCAAGTAGCGCGTGGTAGCTGCATCTACAAGATGACATAGAGATTTGTAAAGCACACATGGATCTGAAAGGTTCAGACCCATTGACTAATAAACCTCTCTCACAAGCGAGATATGAACAAACCCCATGGGTGTTGGATTCATTACAATCACATAGTGATGTGAACTAGATTATTGACTCTAGTGCAAGTGGGAGACTGTTGGAAATATGCCCTAGAGGCAATAATAAAATGGTTATTATTGTATTTCCTTGTTCATGATAATTGTCTATTGTTCATGCTATAATTGTATTAACCGGAAACCGTAATACATGTGTGAATACATAGACCACAACATGTCCCTAGTAAGCCTCTAGTTGACTAGCTCGTTGATCAATAGATGGTCATGGTTTCCTGACCATGGACATTGGATGTCATTGATAACGGGATCACATCATTAGGAGAATGATGTGATGAACAAGGCCCAATCTTAAGCGTAGCACAAGATTGTGTAGTTCGTTTGCTAAAGCTTTTCTAATGTCAAGTATCATTTCCTTAGACCATGAGATTGTGCAACTCCCGGATACCGTAGGAATGCTTTGGGTGTACCAAACGTCACAACGTAACTGGGTGGCTATAAAGGTGCACTACAGGTATCTCCAAAAGTGTCTGTTGGGTTGGCATGAATCGAGACTGGGATTTGTCACTCCGTATGATGGAGAGGTATCTCTGGGCCCACTCAGTAATGCATCATCATAATGAGCTCAATGTGACTAAGGAGTTAGCCATGGGATCATGCATTACGGAACGAGTAAAGTGACTTGCCAGTAACGAGATTGAACGAGGTATTGGGATACCGACGATCGAATCTCGGGCAAGTAACATACTGATTGGCAAAGGGAATTGTATACGAGATTGATTGAATCCCCAACATCGTGGTTAATCCAATGAGATCATCGTGGAACATGTGGGAGCCAATATGGGTATCCAGATCCCGTTATTGGTTATTGGCCGGAGAGATGTCTCGGTCATGTCTGCATGGTTCCCGAACCCGTAGGGTCTACACACTTAAGGTTCCGTGACGCTAGAGTTGTTGTGGGAAATAGTATGTGGTTACCGAAGGTTGTTCGGAGTCCCAGATGAGATCCTGGACGTGACGAGGAGTTTTGGAATGGTCCGGAGGTGAAGATCGATATATTGGACGAAGGGTATTGGAGTACGAAATTGTTTCGGGGGTACCGGGTGACGACCAGCGTGTCCGAAAGGGGTTTCGGAGGCCCCGGCAAGTGTTGGGGGACCTTATGGGCCAAGGGGAAGGGGCACACCAGCCCACTAAGGGGTTGTGCGCCCCTCCCACCCCATCTCACGTAACCAGGAGAGGTGGGGGCGCCTCCCCTAGGGCAGCCTCCCCTCCTTGCTTGCGGGGCAAGTCTCCTAGGGGTGGGGGCGCCCAAAACCCATCTAGGGTTCCCTCCCTGGCCGCCGCCCCTCCCCTAGATGGGATCTGAAGGGTCCGGCCCCCTCTCCCCTTCTCCCATAAATAGTGGGGGTGGGAGGGCTGCCAGAAGACCAAGACCCCTTCACTGGCGCAGCCCCTGCCCCTCTCCTACACCTCCTCCTCCTTCATAGCACTTGGCGAAGCCCTGCCGGAGAACCACGAGCTCCATCACCACCACGCCATCATGTCGTCGGAGTTCTCCCTCAACTTCTCCTATCCCCTTGCTGGATCAAGAAGGAGGAGACGTCCTCGGGCTGTATGTGTGTTGAACGCGGAGGCGCCGTTGTTCGGCGCTTAGATCGGAATCGACCGCGATCTGAATCGCTGCGTGTACGACTCCACCAACCGCGTTCTTGCAACGCTTCCGCTTAGCGATCTTCAAGGGTATGAAGATGCACTCCCTCTGTCTCGTTGCTAGTATCTCCTAGATTGATCTCGGTGACACGTAGGAAATTTTTGAATTATTGCTACGTTCCCCAACAAATTCAACAATATAACTTTCACATATAATTTTCTCTCCATGATCCACATGCATGCAAAGTTGACACTCTTCTGAAATAGTGGGATTAACATTAACTAAAGTCGTGACCTCTCCAAACCCACTTTTATCAAAAACTTCGTAATATTGAACATTCTCCAAATATGTGGGATCTAAAGTTGACAATCTTCCAAACCCACTTTCAATATTATTGCAAACATTATTATCAATCTCATATTCATCATGGGGCTTAAATAAATTTTCAAGATCATAAGAAGGATCACCACAATCATGATCATTGCAACAAATAGTAGTCATAGCAAAACTAGCATCCCCAAGCTTGAGGTTTTGCATATCATTAACATGATTGACATCAAGAGAATTTATAATAACATCATTGCAATCATGCTTTTCATTGAAGGAACTGTCATGTATGGGTGCAATAGCAACGTTCTCATATTTAACATAAGGAGCTATAGCAAATTCATCTTCATAAATATTGGCATCATGGCCACACATATCAATAGATTTTTAGCAAGCAAAGATGCAAGCAAATGGAAGGCACATGGAAACACAAACAAAGATACATACGGGAAGAAGGCAAATAAAAGGCAAAGGTTTTCGAAAATCGTTTTAGAAGTGGGGGAGAGAAAAACGAGAGGCAAATGGAAAATAATGTAATGAGAGGGATAAGAGTTTGTGATAGGTACTTGGTATGTCTTCACTTGTGCGTAGATCTCCCCGGCAATGGCGCCAGAAATGGCTAGTTATCGGGAGATCAGATATCAACTTGACTTGGTGCAACTGTTGGGGAACGTAGCAGAATTTTAAAATTTTCTACGCATCACCAAGATCAATCTATGGAGTCATCTAGCAACGAGGGAGAGGGGAGTGCATCTACATACCCTTGTAGATCGCGGGCGGAACTGTTCAAGAGAACGGGGTTGATGGAGTCGTACTCGTCGTGATCCAAATCACCGATGACCTAGCGCCGAACGGACGGCACCTCCGCGTTCAACACACGTACGGTTGGAAAGACGTCTCCTCCAACTTGATCCAGCAAGGGGGAAGGAGAGGTTGATGGAGATCCAGCACCACGACGGCGTGGTGGTGGAAGCAACGGCGATCTCGGCAGGGCTTCGCCAAGCTTAGCGAGAGGGAGAGGTGTCACGGGAGGGAGAGGGAGGTGCCAGGGGCAAGGGTGCGGCTTCCCTCCCTCCCTTCCACTATATATAGGACCCCTAGGGGGCGCCGGCCCTAGGAGATGGGATCTCCAAGGGGGGGCGGCGGCCAAGGGGGGTGGCTTGCCCCCCAAGCCAAGTGGGGCGCCCCCCACCCCTAGGGTTTCCAACCCTAGGCGCAGGGGGAGGCCCAGGGGGGGCGCACCAGCCCACTAGGGGCTGGTTCGCCTCCCACTTCAGCTCATGGGGCCCTCCGGGATAGGTGGCCCCACCCGGTGGACCCCTGGGACCCTTCCGATGGTCCTGGTACAATACCGATTACCCCCGAAACTTTCCCGATGGCCGAAACTTGACTTCCTATATATAAATCTTCACCTCCGGACCATTCCAGAACTCCTCATGACGTCCGGGATCTCATCCGGGACTCCGAACAACTTTCGGGTTACCGTATACTAATATCTCAACAACCCTAGCGTCACCGAACCTTAAGTGTGTAGACCCTACGGGTTCGGGAGACACGCAGACATGACCGAGACGACTCTTCGGTCAATAACCAACAGCGGGATCTGGATACCCATGTTGGCTCCCACATGCTCCTCGATGATCTCATCGGATGAACCATGATGTCGAGGATTCAATCAATCCCGTATACAATTCCCTTTGTCAATCGGTATGTTACTCTCCCGAGACTCGATCGTCGGTATCCTAATACCTCGTTAAATCTCGTTACCGGCAAGTCACTTTACTCCTACCGTAATGCATGATCCCGTGACCAACCACTTGGTCACATTGAGCTCATTATGATGATGCATTACCGAGTGGGCCCAGAGATACCTCTCCGTCATACGGAGTGACAAATCCTAGTCTTGATTCGTGCCAACCCAACAGACACTTTCGGAGATACCCGTAGTGCACCTTTATAGTCACCCAGTTACGTTGTGATGTTTGGCACACCCAAAGCACTCCTACGGTATCCGGGAGTTGCACAATCTCATGGTCTAAGGAAATGATACTTGACATTCGGAAAAGCTCTAGCAAACGAACTACACGATCTTTGAGCTATGCTTAGGATTGGGTCTTGTCCATCACATCATTCTCCTAATAATGTGATCCTGTTATCAATGACATCTAATGTCCATAGTCAGGAAACCATGACTATCTTTTGATCAACGAGCTAGTCAACTAGAGGCTCACTAGGGACGTGTTGTGGTCTATGTATTCACACATGTATTACGATTTACGGATAACACAATTATAGCATGAATAATAGACAATTATCATGAACAAGGAAATATAATAATAACCATTTTATTATTGCCTCTAGGGCATATTTCCAACAGCAACCTCCCCGGCAACAGCGCCACAAATCCTTCTTGCTACCTCTTGAGCTTGCGTTGGTTTTCCCTTGAAGAGGAAAGGGTGATGCAGCATAGTAGCATAAGTATTTCCCGCAGTTTTGAGAACCAAGGTATCAATCCAGTAGGAGACTACACACAAGTCCCTCATACCTGCACAAACAAACATGAACCTCGCAACCAACACGATAAAGGGGTTGTTAATCCCTTCACGGTCACTTACGAAAGTGAGATCTGATAAAAAATAATAAGATAAATATTTTTGGTATTTTTGTTGTATAGATTGGAAAATAAAGATTGCAAAATAGAAATAGCAAATTTATAGGAAAATAATATGATGGAAGATAGACCCGGGGGCCATAGGTTTCACTAGTGGCTTCTCTCAAGATAGCAAATTCTACGGTGGGTGAACAAATTACTGTCGAGCAATTGATAGAAAAGCGCATAGTTATGAGAATATCTAGGCATGATCATGTATATAGGCATCACGTCTGCGACAAGTAGACCGAAATGATTCTGCATCTACTACTATTACTCCACACATCGACTGCTATTGAGGATGCATCTAGAGTATTAAGTTCATAAGAACAGAGTAACGCATTAGGCAAGATGACATGATGTAGAGGGATAAACTCAAGCAATATGATATAAACCCCATCTTTTTATCCTCGATGGCAACAATACAATACATGCCTTGCTGCCCCTGCTGTCACTGGGAAAGGACACCGCAAGATTGAACCCAAAGCTAAGCACTTCTCCCATTGCAAGAAAGATCAATCTAGTAGGCTAAACCAAACTGATAACTGAAGAGACTTGCAAAGATATTTAAATTATGCACAAAAGATTTCAGAGAAGAATCAAATATTGTTCATAGATAATCTTGATCATAAACCCACAATTCATTGGATATCGACAAACACACCGCAAAAAGAATTACATCGAATAGATCTCTAAGAGAGTTGAGGAGAACTTTGTATTGGGATCCGAAGAGAGAGAAGAAGCCATCTAGCTAATAACTATGGACCCGAAGGTGTGTGGTAAACTACTCACACATCATCGGAGAGGCTATGGTGTTGATGTAGAAGTCCTCCGTGATTGATTCCCCCTCCGGCAGAGCGCCGGAAAAGGCCCCAAGATGGGATCTCACGGGTACAGAAGGTTGCGGCGGTGGAAATAGGGTTTTGTGGTGCTCCTGGATGTTTTCGGGGTATATGAGTATATATAGGAGGAAGAAGTACGTCGGTGGAGCTGCGAGGAGCCAACGAGGGTGGGGGGCGCGCCTACCCCCTGGGCGCGCCCTCCTACCTCGTGGCCTCCTCGCTTCTTTCTTGACGTCCACTCCAAGTCTCCTAGATCACGTTTGTTCCAAAAATAACTCTCCCGAAGGTTTCATTCCGTTTGATATTCCTTTTCTGTGAAACACTGAAATAGGCAAAAAAACAACAATTTGCACTGGGCCTTTGGTTAGTAGGTTAGTCCCAAAAATAATATAAAAGGTCTATTAAAGTCCATTAAACATCCAAAACAGATAATATAATAGCATGGAACAATCAAAAATTATAGATACGTTGGAGACGTATCAGTGTAGCTCATTACACAGGGGTGTTACACTCCCCAAGCTTAGAATCTGCTTGTTCCCAAGCGAATGTCGAGCTCGGTAAACATGACCATGGGTTTTTGGAGGGAGGTGTCGATAATAAAGAAAACGAACATGACAACATCACATTTACTAACATTATTATGTATATACTAAACAATAATACTCTCTATAAAACTCCGCATGAACAAGAAATGATCAATTCACATGTTAAGGTTTGACAAATAAAGTCTCTTGAGTCAAGCAAACTATGTTCTTAGTCATTAAATAATCATAATTCATCTTTATTTTTTCATGATAGTCTATGTAAGAGTTTTGATTTAGCAAATGTCACATGCTCAACTACCATTTAGATAATTATTAGCACCGATGAGCATGTTTTTAGAACACATTGTTTCCATTGGACACAAAGGAAGATAGAGTTTAGCAATGCTTAACAGGCTAACTTACTTATCTCGTGGATAATGTCAACAATAATGAATCATGATCATATATATTCAACTGCATTGTGCATGTTGCAGGGGCCTCTCAGGGGCACTCTGATCCATTTGATCTATCCAGGCGCCTCGTACCCAACAATTTTGAGAGACATATAGTCAAGAGATAAAGGCTACCAAAATGCCAAAGATCGACGTACCATGGAAGTGGTACCCGCTATAGGGATGCTTGATCCATGGTCCATATCACATGTTGTAGCTTTTCACCGAATTATGCTTTGTGTTGATGGCTCCACATGAACTACGACGTTGCGTTTGTTAGTATTTGTGAACATATGTGTTTTTAATTTGAATTTCTAAATTTGCATTTGAATTATTATTAAAATACATGAATTTGAAACATCAAAGTTTGACTAAACATGTTGTTGAAATGATGTTTACATATGTAGTATGACGAGAAAAATATTACTTCATATATGTAGAAGTGGAACTGGGGTGTTCTTCAAGCCCTCTCGGTCGTGTTTTTCTATGGGGCGACAATTTTCTACGTAGATCGTGGTTGCCGACGTCTTCTCGTCTACATCAACAGCTTCTCAGGAGTTGCTCTTACAGGCTCCTAGGTTTAAACAAGTTGGCTCCGATGTGAAAAAGGCCCAGAGGTGGCAACGAGCTTTGCTCATGCCACCGCCGATGGATGCAGGACGAAGAAGACTTCGACACCCAAATATTTGGATGTCTTTTTCAATTTTTGTAAGTGTGTTTTTGTAAGGGTTTGTGCTACTTACAAAAATTCAAGAGGAATAAGAAGTAAGTTATATTTGGAAGTTGGATTAGAGCAACTCTGGCAGAGTCGCCATATCTGCGATCACCCTCAGTCATGCTCCATATTGATATGGAGGTTGGGCAAGTGACCCACAAACTCAGAGTCGCCATATCTCAACCCCCATATTTTTTTTGTTTGCTCATACCCTCCAAATTTGAATTTTTAGAACATCAAGCAAACATGGACACAGTAGTTGACAAGTTGCATGAACAATAACACTTAACCGTCATGTACAAAACACATGTTGTCGTCGTGTGCATCATCCCCTCACCCCCCCCCCCCCCCCCCCCCGCATTTGCATTGTGCCTTCCTCCTTTGGAGTGTGTGGTGTGCCCTCCTCCTCCTGCATATGTGTTGCCCCTCCTCCTCCGGTCCTGGAATGTAGGGCCAAATCTCGCACTTGACCCCAAAAATCTCATGTCAATGGATCCAACATGATGAACCTATTCTACTCAGCTATGCATGCATCCCTCACCTGATCCTCCTTAAGTTGGATCTTATGCTCCTTCAGCTCATGCTGAGCATGGATCCTCACCGTCTCCATCTTTGCTTGATGCCATATGCTCTCTTACATAACATCCGAACCCACTCTCTTCTTTTCCATCTCTTGTTGTTCTTACTTTCTCTTCTTGGTGTACTCATTTCTTGTCCTCATCAACTCACTGATATTTTTTTCACCGCCTCCACCTCTCCTTCTTTCTTGAGCGTCTCATTTCCTCTCTTTCTCATGTCCGGACGACCCATGCTAGCAGCCAGGGTCGGATTTCTAGGAACCTTTTCTCTTTCCTCTCCATCACCATCATCATCTTCACTGTCCCCCAACTCCAAAGAGGAATGCATGCCCTTCCCAGTTGTTGGACTGCCATCATCGTTTATCGACTTCCATTTCTCGTGGTTTTCCAACAAATCCCAACAATGTTGGTGGCCAAATGGTTTGCCCTTTGACTTGGCCATTTGCTAGCACCGCTCTTGAGCTATGCTTTCCTAAAACAAACAAATGATTGAAATGATAAGAATGCTCAAAGTAATGCAAATGTGGCAATGGAAAAACATTAAGATTACTTACATGGTCAATGGTGACACCGTTAGGAGGAACATGCTTCACTTGCTCCAAACAACCCGCCCAAGAGCTGCACATCTTTTCAATTGTACTCCATTGGTTTGTGATAGATTTGAGGCTACAATCCGTTCTCCGACCAAGATGATGTTCGAAACGCTCTAAAATGCACTTCCAATACTTCACGACCGATTGATCTTTATCGGCGACCACTTGAAGAGAATTATCTTCCCATGTGGAGACAAGCACAATATCCTCATAGGGCTTAAAGTTGACGAGTCGGAGGCCTCGAATTGATCAAATTCCGCATCCTGCATGAACTCATGATAAAATAGCTGAAACGATGCACCCTCGAGATCGACACAAGTTGTCTTGGAATCGCCAATCATGCTATTGAGAAATGTTTTGTCGTTGAGGGCCAATCTCTTAAATTCAGAAAATCATCCTAAATCACGCACTGCACATTCGCCAACAATTTTCCACGCTCACCTCACGAACACATGTGGTACGACCATCAGGCTCATACGACGTCTTCAAACGAGGGTGTTAAGCCTTGTACAATACTAGGTGTTTAAAAAAAAATAAACCGGGCTTTTCTGAAACATTGATGCCTATTTTTATAGAAAAACACCTAATTAAACGTCTACCCTGTACAAAATAAGCACGGCGCTTCTGAAAAATTTGGTTTATTTTTCCAAACAACCTCCCTTAAACACCTTGCATTGTACAAGGCCTTAGGCCAACTCCACCGCGCGACTCTAAATGGACGTCTGTTTTGTCTGGATTCTGTCCGTTTGGATAGGGATTTGGGGCCGTGTCCGGGCCTGTCCTGGGATGCGGCGATCGTGCGCCCAGCGCGCGGCCGCATCCTTTTGCCCCATCCTGTCCGCGTCTATTTTAAAAAAAAGCGACGTTTCAAATGCCAAGCCCCAGTTCACGACCCCAGTTCATCACGCCGGCAACAAAGCCAGCGGCCTACACGACCATCACCGGCATCCGCCAGCGGCCGGCAACACAACCAGCCTCCAAAATAAATAGTTGTCCTCGCCGGCAACACAGCCAGCGGCCGGCAACACAGCCGGCCTCCAAAATGAATGTTTTTTGCCGGCACACTGCCAGCGGCCCAGTGGACGGGCGGCATCCATGCCAGCCTCCAAAAAGAACGGCCACGCCGATCGGACGACCTAGTTCAGACCTTCAGCGTCGAGCATCTCCTTCTGCTTGGCCTCGAGCTAGGCCCTCGTCTTGTCGCTCATCTTCGACAAGTCCATGCTCATGATCGCAAGGGCCACCTCCTTCGCTTTGGTGGCGGCATTGGTGGCCTCGATGTCGAGCTGCCTCTGCCTGGCCTTAACGTTGTCGGCATCGATGTCGAGCTGCCTTTACCGGGCGGCCTCTTCCATGTCGAGCTGCCTTTGCCGGGCCGCCTCCTCCATGTCTATCTTCCTTTTCTTGGCCGCCTCCTCCATCTCAAGCTTCTTTCTTTGAAGGTCTAGGTATTGCTTCATTTGCTCGTCCTTGCTTTGCCGCTTCTTCTCGTCCCTCACATCGTTTTGAGACATCATGCCATGCAAAGTGTCATGCAATGCCATGGATGAGGCATCACGTATGTCATCAAACTTGGAGTTGGTCTTGCCCCTCGGCCTCTTCAACGCCTCGCCATCTCCACCTCCGGCGAACTTGGCCGTCTTCAGTCCTCTCTTCCTTTGTAGTTCACGGTATTGGTCCTTGAACTTAGGGCAATTGTTGATGAGCGTCCAACAATGCGTAAGAGTGAATGGCTTGTCATTGTGTCGGGCCTTGAATGCCTCCAAAGATTGAAATGCCTACACCACATGATCAACAACAAGTGAACATGCAAACATATACACGGCCGAAGTCTCATGGCCGTAGCAACGGAAAGGGCAAGAAAGAGGAGAGCATGCCATGTCCCAACGCCGAGTCCACTCACGGGCCATGCTTCAACGCTCTCAAATGCGGCACAATACTTGTTGCACTCTTATTGGATGAACAACCATCTTTTTTGAATCGAGCCGATGCCATGGTTGCTTGTAATTTGATAGGGCTCAAACATCTTCCTTTCATGAAATGTTTTGTGGACTCTCGTCCAAAAAACAATGCCCTTTTGTTGCGCGCCGGTCCTTGGATCTTGGCTAATCTCCATCCAAGCTTGGCAAATCAACTTGTCCTCATCTTGTGTATATGAACCCGTGCGAATGCTCTTCCGCTTCTTTTGTGCTTCCGCTCTTTGGGTGAGCTCGTCGATGAACAATGGCTCGCCACTAATATCAACATCATTGCCTTCATCTTCATCTTCACCTTCGACATAGAAGTCATCGTCTTCATGCCACGAATCACCATGGTCGTAGTCAGCACGGTCGTCGGCCTCTTCATCGGGCACGTACTGGGCGCGGCCATCCTGACTTTGGGTCTCCTCAGGGTCGTAGGCACGGCCATGCCCACCCTGGAAGATCACGTCCTCCATGTACTGGTTGTAGAAGGGGTCGTCGACCGTTGGTGTTGAGGTTGGCATTCCGTCAAACAACACGCGGGGGGGGGGGCGGCATGGTGCCCGTGAACGGTGCCCGCGCCTGCTTTCTTTGCATCTCGACGGACGGCCGCCCGCCGCTGCTGGACCCAGGCGTGACGTTGAGGTCGATGACGGCCGCGGGGCGTGGTGTGGATGGCGCGAACAAGCCCACGTCCGGCGACGCCGAGAAACAGGTATGGCTGTCGTGCCTTGGCGGAGGAAAGCCGGGCGACATGGGCGCGGCGCGCGACGTCGGCGACTGGCAGTGCGTAGGCCGGGCGACCGACGAGCCTGTGCTCGCCGGGCCGACGGCCGCTGCATGGAACCCCGCCGGACGGCCCATGCCAAGCATGAGGATGGCGTGCGCTTTGTTGACGAGGTCCTCCTTCTCGTCGGCAGCGGCCTTTCGCCGCGCGGCCCCCAACTCCTCGCGCTGGGCGGCGAACTTGGCCCCGGCGGCATTGACCTTGACGGCCGCTCTCCGTTCCCTCCTCTTCGCCGAATCCGCGTCCAACTTGGCGATCTCCTCCGGCGTGCACTCCGACCGCGGCTTCCTTGGCGCCTTCTTCTTCACCTTTGCGGTCGGGTCGACGGCCAGGCCGCCGAAACTCGGCGGGGCGTCGGCCATGGACGGGGGAGAGAGGGGGCGGCGGGAGGGACGTGGGAGGGTTTGGGAGAAATGGCGCCAAATGGGCGTGGGGGGTTTTGGTTTCTCCCACCGACACGCGGGCCAGGGGAGGACAAGCGCGCACGTCCCGCCCGTCCGCGCGCTGTCCGTTTCACCCCAAAACCGACGCAAACTTGGGCCGGAGATGGGTCGAAAGCGGACACAAAGCGGATAAAAGTCCGTTTATGCCCGCGCACTAGGCAGTCTCGTTTGTCCCTTTTACCTCAAACGGACGGGGGCGGACAGGATAGAGTCGCGCGGTGGAGTTGGCCTTAGTCTAAAAACCAGGGTGCTAAATTAGATTTAAAAAAAACAGGATTGCGCAGGCGCAGCATCGATGATCCACAGAGCATGGTGATGGGCGCCGCAGGGGCCGAGACGACCGGCACACGACACGAGCGCGCGGCGGCCCCTCCTCCCGAGAGCGCGCCTCAGCAGACACTTCTTCCCTGTCCTGTCGCTGATGTGCGACCGCTCGTCTTAAAAGCCCCTGGCGACGCCTTTCCCACGCCCTACCCCTTTTTACTGCGCTGCGCACGCCCACAGCCTGCAGCTAGCTTGCGACGGGACACATGACGACGACGCGCCCCGCCGCTACGACCGAGGAAGAGGAAGAGGAGGAGGCGGTGGTGGCCGCCTCTGCAGCGGCCAATGCCGCGCCACCGGACGCAGACGATCGGGAGCAGCAGAAGAAGGTTCGGGCGAGGAAGAAGAAGAAGCGTCGGAGGGCGCCGAGCGAGGAGGAGCTGGCCGCGCTGAGGTCCGTGCTCCGCTGGGCCCGCCGCGGCGAGGCGGGCGACGACGATGCGGCGGACTGTGGTGGGCACCTGTTGCCGGCGGGGAGGCGGCGGCCGCGCGTGGCGGTGGAGCTGCATGCGCACTCGACGCGCAGCGACGGCTCGCTCTCGCCCGCGGCGCTCGTGGAGCGCGCGCACCGCAACGGGGTAAGCCTTCTTTCCCGCCTGTCACCAACTGCAGAGACGTTCGGGACGTGCTCGACGAAACAACTACGACATTCCTCCATCTTGTTACAAGCGTAAATGCAAAGTTCTTCAGTTCCGCAATAGCCGATGACATGTTCGATCTCATCCTCGTGCGCTGCTAAACACCTCCGCTACTACTTGTGTTAGTCTTGCTGCGCTTTGATGTGGTACTCTCTCCGTTTTTAAGCCTGCATATAAAATTTATGGAAGTCAAACTTTGTAAGTTTGACCAACTTTTATATGAAAAAATATCAACATTCACAATGTTTAATCAATATATTATTAGATGCACCACTAAAATCATACTTCCTCCGCATTTATATTAATTGTCGCTGCTTTATTATACCTTAGTGAGTACTTGGTAAAGAAATATATAAGCGTTTAGATCACTAAAGTCGGAGGGAGTACTACAAAACTTTTATATGGTAGATGTTGATATTCTTAATATATAAATTTGGTCAAACTTTGCATAGTTTGACTTCAAACAAATCTTATGCGCGGAGTAAAAAGTGACAGGCGGAGTAGTATTTTCTTTTGTGTTACTTCTGTAAAAGAGCCCCATAACTATTTCAGTGCCATATATAATGAACCGCATTCGGATAACCGCCTGCCAGAAATTGATCAGGGAGTGACTTTCTGCATGACCAATCGTCTGTTTATTCGCTATTTCTGAATGCAAAGGACTAGCGCATTCCTAAGCTAACTCTGTTACCTGGTGACCAGCACAGGTGAAAGTGTTCGCGCTAACTGATCATGACACCATGGCGGGTGTCGCGGAGGCGATGGAGACTGCAAAGGAATTTTCCATCAGGATCATCCCTGCTGTTGAGATAAGTGCAGTTTATTCGCCTAGGTAACTCTCTTCTCCACCCTAAATTTTGTAACATGCTTTAACCGGACAGATGTGGTTAATTCTCAAAGTTGTTAATTGTTCTGAAAGTAATGGATCAGGAGCCAATGAACCTGTTCATGTTCTTGCATACTACGGTAGTTGGGGCCCTGCTAAATCTCAGGAACTGGAGAAGGTTCTATCTAGCATCAGGGAGGGCCGCTATACACGTGCCAAGGAGATGCTATCGAAACTTAGGAACCTCGGCATGCCATTGAACTTCGAAGATGTATCTAATATAGCAGGGAGTGGGGTGGCTCCAGGGCGGGTGCACGTTGCGCGTGCCATGGTTGAAGCTGGATATGTTGATAATCTTAGGCAAGCTTTCAGCAGGTACTTGTACGATGGAGGGCCTGCTTATGCTACGTAAGTATACATTTTGGATCATGGTCATGCATGTTTTTTGCTTCATTTCGCACCAGATGCAGAGTAGTTACTATGTACTGATGTGGATTTCTGCTGTTCATTTGTAGTGGTAGTGAGCCAGCTGGGGAATCTGTTGTGCAGCTAATATGTAGAACTGGGGGCATAGCTGTTTTGGCTCATCCGTGGGCATTGAAAAATCCTGTTCCTGTGATAAAGGATTTGAAGGCTGCTGGTCTGCATGCTATTGAGGTCTATCGAAGCGATGGGAAACTATCTGGTATGAACAGCATGATCATTTTTCAGTCATAACAAGTGATACGTTATGTTACCAAATTATTCAGATATTAAGGTGCATCTTATGTATGTCTATTTTATCCCTTTCTTGAAAAGAAAATGTATCTGAACTTCAATGCAATTAACTGCTGAATTTGTCTAAAACAGGATTGAGTGATCTGGCTGATACTTATGAGCTTCTGAAGCTCGGTGGATCAGATTACCATGGACGAGATGACAAGGAAGAACCTGATATAGGAAGTGTTGATCTTCCGGTCTTGGCATTTTTTAGATTTCTTGAGGCAGCTCAACCAATTTGGTGCAATGCTATCAAGGAAATTTTTGCAAACGCCACTGAAAGAACTGGCTTGAATGGCCCAAAAGGATGTCATCGGACTAACTCTGTAGATGATTTATGTGATACGTGCCTTTCTTCTCCAGAACTGGGGGAAACAGATGATTCTGAGGCTGAGGTCCTCAGGACGGAATTTGCGGACATTATCCTCAGCAACAGAAGCTGCAAGACGCTTATTGAACAGCGAGCGGAAATCACCTCTCTTCTCCACTGACACAGTCGGGTTTGTGCAGTTTTAGACATTGACTGAGACTCTGACAGGACATGATCTGGGCTGCACTTTAATCTATTCATATTCTGGAAAAATATAAATTGTCCAGTGGGCATGTGATGATGTTTTATATGATCGATTGAATGGAGTGCAGAAGTAATATGGTAAGATCCGTAAATTAACCATCAACCTTTCGGTAAATTTCTTGTATCCTTTTGCTTAATCAGTTACATTTTTATGAAAATGGTGAAAGCAAATTCCTTTTTTTGGTCCTTGTCCTCTTCAATGATGTTGGACCTAAGGGTGGGAATGGGCCAAATATGGAGCAGATAATAACTAAATCTTATCTCTATCCATTTAAATTTTCAAAACTGACAAGTGGTAAATACAAGAGCAAAGATACTACAGCAGTTCCAGCCCCTGTAAGGTTTGTAACGTTTTGCGTATACTCCTTTTTGAAAATAGTGGGTGTTGGATACAATGAGAAAAATAATTGAAACCTGTATTTTGTTTTGAGGCAGTTTTTTTCTTCGCGTGTGCCCCTACCAAGCTGCATATAAACTCCTCTTCCCATCTAGAAAGTAATTAAGCAGATCATGCATGTTTATGTCTGTGTGCATCGCTTGATGAAGAGGCCGGGGGTAATCCTCCTTTTCGGAAAAAAAGATCATGCATGTTTGTTCCTTATTAGAGCAAATGTGGAAACTCCTTTTTACCCTTGTTTTGTAGGAATGAGTTAACTCTGCTTAAAGACTATAATATATATTTACTTACTGTGATAAGGTTGTATACGAAATCATGTAAATCATACATTCATGTTGCAGCTTCTTTGACGATTTGTTGAACTTAGTTATTTGTGTTTTTTCTTTTAGTAACTGAACTTAGTTATTTGTTCATTCATATTGTGGATAAAAAGGCTATCTCAATTTCGAGACCATTGTACGTGCAAACGGAGTGGAAAGAAATGTAAATCGTATTCGTTTGACAGCCCATGTCAAAAAGGGTTCCATGGCCTGTCTACAAATAAACTAGTCCAGAGTCATGTGCCTGGTACAAAATCTGTTCTTCTGTGGTGCATCATGGGCTCATGTCCCTCTATAAAGACTCATTCTTTTTTATTTCTTTGTTTGGAGCACCAAAGTGTGGTACCATCTGCTGCAATTGGATAGAACTGAACCAAGCCAAGTAAGCATGTGGCCATTTGCTTCTTCACTCCCAGCTCAATTCGTAACAAAAGGTTTATTTTCTTGATTTGGGCATGCTCACTGAACATGGAGACAAAATTCACTTCATGTTGAGCTGCTGCATGTGATGCCTAGACATCACACGGTTGATCGCATCATTCTTGAACTCGAATAAGGAGTGTTATCACTTATTCGCCTATAGCACATTCACATTATTGGTTCTTGGAGCAATTTGATGTTGACAAACCAAAGTCTGGGACAAGCACTTTCAGAGTAGACAATTAGTCTATGTCATCAGTAAATTGTTCTTTGTCTGTTCCATGGGGAGAAGGATTCTTGCAAGCAACGGAGTAGACTTCTTGGAAACATGACATCACTCACCTTGGCGTAATAAACTCTTGCGAGACCTGGAGCTTCTGAGGTGGGAGATGAAAGATGTCGTTTCTTCTTCCATGTTCCAGAATCATTAGTTTGTGGTCTAGGACGAGTACTCTCAAAGTAGACAAACTGCATAGCACGTCATTTAATCTGGAATCATTAGTTTGTAGTCGTCTTATTTCATTATTTGCAGATACGGAAAAGCTTCGCACGATGTTTTATGTACGGCATGTGGGCGATGTTAGCATCTCACGTTCCTTATGTATGAAGGGATTTAATCTAACGGTGATTAGCTAGTGTCATGCATGCATCGGCCAAAAAATCATCGATTGCGTAGCACTGCTCTTGCAGATAAATCTGCAAATCTCCAATATTATGTATACTAAAGCACAGTAATTATAATGGACATATAAATATAGTTCTTCCTGCCGTGTGCAAGGGTGCTACGCTGCCTTGCATGACTGTTGCCGATCTGGAAGAGAGATACAGACCTGGACGTAGTATCTAGTGAAAGTCAACTATTGGACAGTGTATGTGTCTTCTCTTCCTGTGATACTTCTTTTTTGAGAGGACTCTTGCCGTGATACTTTTTTTTCACAAATATGCAAAGCTTGCTATCATTCATTGATAGAAGAAGAGTGACTACAAGGTATGGAACAACACATGCACAAACAATATGGTGCCTGGAGCAGAGGGACACGGGGTGCTCAACCCAAGGAAAGGAAAAGAACAACACGGCAACACGGCAAAACTCTTGTTGTGATACTGGCATCGGCATAATGTAGAGTGTCGAGCGATCATAGCAACAATAAAATAACAATGATGATAGTAGTAAGGTTTTGCCTCATGGCCATTGTGCCTCACAAAAGCATGAACATCATCAGGCGGATTCGAGCTGAAAGTCCTAACATATGAACCATTTCGTGATATTGATAAAGAAAATGCATTTTAAGCTTCAAACAATTACAGAAAATTCAAACATGGAAACATGTCCATGTAAAATTTGCAATCCGTGCAAAATTTAGAAGTGTAATTTATTTGTGGTTTAAACAACTGACCTTGTATTATAGCCTTTTTCGCCGTAAGTTGTTTTTTCCTTTTTTTGCCGCTCGAAAATTAGTTTTCACGAAAATTGATAGGATAAGTTTCTACCAATAGTGTGATGCATTCCATGTATTTCAGAACTTGAAGGATGTCATCTTTACTTTAGAACCCTCTTAGCTGGCGAACGTTCGCTGGGAGGGGTGGCATTTCAAATGATTTCGATGATTATTTTAGTTGTGAGGTGATGTCAACTTCTTCAGAAAGACAAGGCATTTTTCGTGTAAAATTGTCACCGTTTGATCTCACAAAATAATTAAACCTGTTAGGAAAAAGTGTTCGCTTGTCATCCTCCTCCCAGCTGACGTTTGTTACGTTATCGTTACTTTAAGCTTAGAAAAACGGATCATATATACCATTCTCTAAAAATTCTCTTGCAATTTAGACTTGACTCCATAACAAAGACATGGAAAATGAAGAGTGAAAAACATGAGGGATGGACAATAATACAAGCGAGAACATGTGACCATATCTGTCCATAGTCGCCGCCGCCTCCTCCTCCAAAACAAAAGCTAGGGTTTCTGCCTCTCGCCTGCGCCGCCGCAGGTCCGCCTCGTCTCCGTTGGCCTTAGGGCCATGGCGGCACGATGGATCCTGGCAAGGGCCAGCGGGAGGGCTCCGTTTTTAATCGTTTCTTTCAGTTTTGTTAGGCTTTGTGTCCTGCTCAGGAAGGCGAGACGGTGGCGGCTCCCTGAAGATGGAATAAAGGTCTCCCCGCCTAGCCCCTGTTCCGGCGGCGCGTCTAGTATCGTTTGTGGGCGTGTCGAGGTGTGTCTTTGGTGGATTTGCTCGGATCTCGTCGTTGTTCGTCTATATTCGTGTGTCTTCGGCTTGGATCTTTCTGATCTGTGTTATTCTTCATCGGCGGCGGTTACTGTTCTGATGCGCTGGTCCTATGGGGCCTTAGTACGATGCCTTCCTGACTGTCTACTACAATAAATTGTGTCCGACTCCGGCGAAGGAGGGGCGATAACGGCGACCCACCTTCAGCTCGCTTCAGTGCTTGTAGTAGTCGCTAGGTGGTCTACGGATCTGGATGTAGTTTTTATTATATCTGGTGTTCGTTGTACCGCAATGCTTGAATATGAATAGATGAGAAGTTTTCTTGAAAAAAAAAAACAAGTGACCATATGCCTATGCGCGTAATCGTAGGTACCATGGGTCACTGAAAACCGTGTGCACCCCGGGTGGTTTGCAGCTGAAAGGTACCAGGTAAAAGGGGGGGAAACGCCTAATAAACCAAAAGACCATTTGCAGTGTTTCTAGACCTGGTTTCAGTCATTCAACAAAGCGCTGCAATTAGACCAATGTTGCGAATGATCAACCATGTGTCCGGGGGCTTTTTTTTTAAAAAAAAAAAGAGGAGCTAAAGGATTTGCCTCACCGATTAATTAAGCAGAAAAGAGTAGTCTGATTAATCGACAGGAAATCGGGCGAAAACCGAACTTCTCCCGGACCATAGTTTTTGACAAATATTGTGTCGTTCAGGGTCTCTGCACATTGCACAAATATTGCATCGACAACACTTGTCGCAACATGAGTCTACACGACAAATATTGCATTCCAGAGTGGAATAGTCTCCCGGAGCACCACCCGTGGATAGGGCTGGGAGACGCTAACGATGGGCAGACAGGAGTTCATGGGGAGGCCGGCCGCGCTTGTCGGCGTGCTCGTGAACAGCCAGGGGCGCCATGACGATCGATACTACGAGTACGGCGCATGCCGCAGCCGCGTTCCGGGACCGATCAGATCTCGGCCGCGAGACAGGAAGTCAAAAGGCGGATCGACGCACTCGTACGGCACGGCCGCACAACAACCACCGTGGAGTACGTGCGAGCTGGTTGATTACCCGCTACCCGCCGCGACACGACATTCACGAGCGCGGGTCCTCCGTTTGAAGCGCCACCAAAACGAGGCATATCGCAGAGGCCATGTCAGTCTCAGTCAGTCAGTCACGGAGGGAGGGAGGGGAGAAGAGGAGTGGCGTGTTGCATGATTGCGTTGGTCCGTGTGCACGGCGTCGGCCGGCCGGCCGTGCCCAGTGGCGTGGCTGGCATGTCCGCATCGCGTGGAGTGGAAGGCTGCATTGATTGCACGGGCACTGGCACTGAACGGGGGGATGCTGGGGCGGCTCGTAGGCCCCGTCCGCTTACAAATGAGGTAATAGCACCCCAGGTACCCTAACTTGTACAGAATGTGATGATTTAGTCTCAAACTTGCAAAACTTCACTCCACCATACCTCAACTTGCACCTCATGTGATGATTTAGTCCCAGGCCAATCACAGCTCGACAATTGGCGGCCAGGTGGCTGGACCGGTCAGCGCACACACTTTTGCAGAAAACCCCCTACCGTTTTCTGTAATCAACCCGCACTCACCTCCCATAATTTTGTTCCCAGGTGTTCCCTATCATGATCTGAGCTCAGCAAACAACTCAACCGGTCCCATGTTCGACCGTTATAGTAGCGGCCCGGGTGGTTTGTTCACACAGAACAAGATGAGGAGGTGTAACCCTGTGGCTTTCGGCATGACACCGGCTGTCAAGGTCTAGAATGTTTGTCTGAATGCCTGCGCTCCACAGGTGCGTGCCTATCAGGCTATGAGAAAAAAAATTGTAACTGGGATGTGCAGATCCTTGAATAGTAATTTGGTTCGGAAACTAACGACAATTTAAATGAACAAAATTTCGGCCAACCAACTGCACCAGATGCTGATGGTCGTTGAGTTTGGATCTTCACCGTTCGATGTTGGCATGGGACATGAGGAGAGCGACGACGAGTTGTCATTAGTCTTCTATGAAGCTGTGCAGCAGTGCGGAGACAAGAAGGAACTCGGCGGGTACGTGGTGAGTGACGTGCTCCGTTTTAGTACATTTGTACATTCGTTTACTTTGCTTAATGATTGCTGATTTGCTTGCTTTGCTGTTGACTGTTTCAGACAATGGTTCCGCCACACCATTCCTTTCCTCGTGGAGGTGACAGGGCACCGGTTTAGAGTTTGGTTCGAGTGCACGGTTGACTTCAGCTTCATGTGCATGGAAGGCGCCGTTCGATGCTTCAACGAGAAGGACCATGTCATGAGTTGGAACCAGCCAGTGTGGAGGCTGCTGGTCTCTCTTCAAGTTTGGGTACGTGCACTGGTGAACAGGACCCGTAGTGCGTGCTGTCCCATGGTACAAAAACAAGAGATCATCTATTGACTGCAAAGCTATAGGACGTCCACGATAAGCATACTAGCACTGCAAGCAAAAATCAGCAATCAACGCCGTGCTAAAGAAGTACTATTCGGTTGGGAAGTACCAATGCGCACAAAACATTCTGGCACGGACGGTTTTGATATCGCAGATTGATACGCACGCGCGACGTGAGGAGCAGGAGCGGCCTATGATGAACGACGGCCGCGTCCACCAGCTCCGACTTCTCCGGCGAGTACGCTTACGCTTACTCCTCCTCCGACCCCTCCCCCAGCCCGCTCTGCAGTCCACTTTGAGAAGCCCGTCCCGCCGCCGCCCCAACACCAGCAGAACCCGCCGGCGCCGCAGCCCGGCACGTACGTGGTGCAGGTGCCCAAAGACAAGGTTTTCCGCGTGCCGCCGCCAGATAACGCGCGCCTCTTCCAGCACTACACCCGCCACGCCGGCTGCTCCTGCCTCTGCGCCTGCCTCTACCTCCGATCGGTGCCGTTCGACGTGGACATCACGGTGCCCGTGCGGCTGCAGCTCGGCGGCGTGAGGACGTGGGCCGTGCCGGTGACGGTTCGGTGCGCCATGACGGTGGACAGGCTCGCCGCCAGCGCCAAGGTGGTGTCCAGGCCGTGCGACGTCAATGTGCCGTTCTTGTTCCGTTCTGGAGGAACTGACGCCGCCGATACAAGAAAAAATGGCTACTGGCTGATTAGGAGAGCAGTTCTTGCAGGTAGCGGCCAAGGATTCATGCTGCTTCCGTGATTCTTTTTTCTCAACATTAATTTGTATGTTGGTTTGATCGAGCAATGTTAATTCTTTTCTCCGTTGAGAACTTGAAATCATGTTCTGCCGCGAAATTGTGCTGCAGTAAAGATGTTCACGAGGTGCAACCTCTCTTCTCCTGAAAGACTGAAAGAAAATGGTGTTGTGCACTGATACCTGTTCTGTTACAGTCTGAACAGTTTTATCATGTGGTTTTCAGTAGAAACTACACATTTTATTTTGTAACAGTAGCAACTACATGTCATTCTGAATTGAAATACATGAACATTCGTAGTTCCAAGCAAACTTGGAATCTTGGATGTACTCCACTTTACACTAGGTTATTTATGCTTTTGCAGTCAATGGGAGGTGAGTGCGGGTTGATTACAGAAAACTATAGGGGGTTTTCTGCAAAAGTGCACGCGCTGACCGGTCCAGCCACCTGCCCGCCAACTGTCGAGCTATGATTGGCCTGGGACTAAATCATCACATGAGGTGCAAGTTGGGGTATGGTGGAGTGAAGTTTTGCAAGTTTGGGACTAAATCATCACATTCTGTGCAAGTTAGGGTACCTGGGGTGCTATTACCTCCTTACAAATGGATAGGCTCATAAATCCCTCTCGTTTCAACTTCCAACAATAAGACTGCCGAGTGTATACTACTAGTCTAAGTTACCATCTTCATAATGCAAAGTAACATACTAGTAGTATCATAGATGACTTCATTTATTAGCTCATAGACTCATCTTGTTTTGAAAAGCGTTATGTTACAGTAACATATTATGTTACCACCTCTCATTAATTACTTGCCACATAAGCAGAATTTTTTCGAAGTGCGCTATATTACTAGCTAAGTTACTCCCACTATGACTAGCCTAACAAGAAGAAGAGAAAACATATGGAACATGTCATTTTAATTTCAAGCTCAAATGATCCTGTTATAAACAGTAAAATCCAAACAACTGTTTTTTTTTTTGCTATAAACATTGCTTAGATTTCTAGCTACATGCGATTTTTTGCGACGGAATGGCCCTTGTGATGGTCTGAAAAAATAAAATAAGTGCTCCGAAATGCTTCGTACACCGTGTTTTTTTTGGCTGAAAATACAGACAAAACACATAGGGTCCATGTTAGAGGCATGTGTGCCTCTGTACACACATGGTTCTCTAATAGGCTTTAACTCCTCAAGAGATTCTCAATTTTGAGAAGTGTCGGCCTCATCTCAATTTTGGAAAGTTGAATGAAGCCTCACTAAAAGATTCTCTTTCTCTCAGGCGGTTGCATCTCTCCCTTGTCGGGCACTTCAACACCGGCCAAGGTTGTCAGAATCGCGATTTTCAATTGGATCAGAGCTCACAAAGGTAGGATCGCAAATCGTAAAATCTTAACTATCAGTATCGTATAACTTAAATTCTGTGAACTAAGAACGTAGAACCAGAAGGGTTAGTTTGGATCGTAAAGTCGCAGAATCGTATAACAGAATCACAATTCTGGCAACCTTGACGGTGGCGCTGCTTCTGTCGCGTCCCTTGTCTTCGGCTGCGACCCAGCATGCTCGCTGACACCCCACAACCTTGCCAACCTCCCACGCCCCTCTTCGATTCGCCCGGCGGCCGCCACTGCCGCTAGAATTTCCGCATCTATTAGTCGTCGCTATCGTGAACTCATCGACAAGGAGGGCCACTACGGAGCCTCATTTCATCGGGAATGGAACCACACCGCCTCCGTAACTCCCGATTCATGCTGCCTCCATGGGATTGGTCGTCGCCGTCGCTGAAGTACTGTAGCGTGAGGCTGCGATGGTAGGGTAGGTGGGTAGGAGAGATCTATGGTCCGAACATGCGAGAGTGTGTGTGGCTTGACAAATTTTCCATTGCGAAGGAGGGGACGCACGCCTACGACACCACGTAGCGCCGCTTCTTCGGTGTCGGACGAAGCTAAACTCCCCTGACACCATTGTTGCGGCCACCATCACGCCTCTCGTTAGGGCCCCCATTTCCTTCTAGCCGGACTTAGCCGAGGACGACAAATAGTGCCGATGTAGTATCCAATATCTAGTTCTATTTAGTTTATCTCGGTGCTTTAGCTAATTTATTGTCGATGTAGTGCCAATTTAGTAGGTAATCGAATGTTTAATTATGTCACGTATGATGCCACTGTGGTACTGTTGTTAATTATGCAATAAAGCAGTGTAAAGTTGTGTGCAATTTTTGTAGGGGGTTAAGTTTAGAGGTTTGGTTAGGTCCATGTTTTATTCTAAACTATTCAAATTTGAGAAGTTAATATTTGAGAAAGTGCTTGGGGAACTAAAATCTAGGGTTTCGATCAGAGATACCGCAAAGGACAGTCGCAACTTCGTATCACACACTCTTTCAAAAAGAAAACTTCGCATCACACACTGGTCAAAGAGAGTTCAAAACACGCATTTCAGTTGTGTGAGGAATGCCAATAGCCGGTTGTGCGAGTACGCGTAAAGCAGATGCCTGATAGGTGCAGACGACCACAGCTTGTGAGTCGGCCCGCGCGTGTGTGGGCGAATGAGAGCAACAGCGGGGGAAAAGGTGGGGAAAGAAGACGTCGAAAATTGATGTGAACGGGGAATGATTGGATGCGGCAACGCGCACTGCGTTTCTGAAGCGGATTCTACCACACACAAGATACTCGTTTCGTTGCTTCCCCTCGCTTTAGCCAGCCTCCACCCAAAATATCCCCCCTCCTCCCAACACACACGCCATATCTTCTCCTGGACCTCTAGCTGCCACATCTAATCCACAGGAAAATAGAGAGGAGAAGAACATATTACATCCCGTACATGATGTAAACCATGACTACAATGTATTACTACTACATGGGCTGAGAGTGTTTTCTTAGGGCTATACGACCCCAATTATGGGTTCAAGGTTAGGTTAGCGTACGGTGGTTGGGGACGTGGCCATGGTGACAAGAGCTCCCGCGTCGACCACCCATTAAACTTCCCTGCAGGATTAGCTCACCCGGCGATTAACAAGGATATCTAGACCGGTGTCCGATGGAGACGGACCTGGTGTCGCACACACAAGGGGGTCGATGATGACGCAGTTTCGCAGCCACCAATGCCTATCCCTTCTCGTTCAAGAACGCTCCTAGACTATTCCAATTGGGCGGAGATATCTTTGATTAAGTAACGGGTTCGATCGGTTAGTGGGAGACGCTAGCCTCCGTTCTGTTGTACCCATGCGGGCATCGTGCTCTACATCCACAATCCAGATGCTTCCGCCGGTCCGTCCATCGTCGATCGGCCTCATCCTCGGCCCGCAAAACTACATACGCTGGAGACAAGAGATGTCACGGTCCGGTATTGGCATTTACATGCACGGCACGCATAGGCATGGATTTTGGGTCGCTTGATTGATGCGTGGTGGTAGCTTACAGCTGGTGGCCAATAATTCGTTCACCTCTCGGCAGGCCTTAGGTCGTCGCTCAACCGTGCTCCCGTCTGAGCATCTATTGTCGCATACAGCAAATACGACCCCTCAAACGTATTTCTATTAGAGTATCTACAGTCGGATACAGCAAATCGGACCTTTCAAATGTCCGCGGACGCGTTTGGTGCTCCTCCGGTTGCCAGCGAGGTACAGTAGGACATGCGACATGAACCGTTTCACGGGACTCAAGATGCCGCCGTCTCCTATGTTCTACTATTCCTCGTCGGAGGCTGGAACCTTGACAATGCCCGTGAACGTGATATCGATGATGGATCCGTCCTGCAAGGAACCGGCGACGTTCATCATGACACGGTTGCGGCGTCCGGACTGGTGCACCATACGGGGCGCCGGAGAATGCAACTCTGCCCTGTCAACGTCAACCGCCGCAAGGGCTGCAGCCGTCTCCCGCGCCCGCTGCTTCGCACGGCAGGCAAGCCGTGCCATATTTGCGTCCTGCGACACTCATGTGTCCACCTCCACCTCGTCGCACCAACCAAGGGGGTGTATCTGCCACCGCGTTCGGGCGCCAGACGAACCGTGCCGCCTTCGATGAGGCAGTAGCGGATCCATGCGCCATTTGGGCGGACGTAATGGATTCCCGACAAAAGCAGTCCGAGCGCTGTCGTCGGGCGGCCTCCTCCCGGGAGTGGTGTAGCGCAATTCAAACGGTCATCACCTCCTTGGGCCCGCATGAGACAAGCTCGGGGTCGACAGATCTGAAGTTGCAGGACTCGGATCCGATGCCCGTCATGCCAGAGAAGGCCGGAGATCGTCGGACGGAAGCTTGGGTGACGGTTAGAGTGGAGGGAAGTGGAGTGGCTAGGGTTTAGTCTGAGGAGCGGAGGGGGAAGAATATATGTGGGTCAGATGAGCCAATGTGGACCGGATCCGACGTGGCGGACGCGCCCGGTTACGCCCGAACCATCCATATCCGTCTCATATTTGGGCTAGATATGAGGGGTACCTGTCAACCCGGGCATTTGACACGGTTTGATGCGTCCTCATTAACCAGGCCATCTATCCAGACGTATGCGGAGGGTTTGAGACGGCCGGCTATGGATGATCTTATCTCCTACACCAACCCGTACGTCACGTTGTGCGAGCACCAAATTTGCTGATTTTTAGGGAAACCTGGTCGTACGTACATGTACGCGACGATCCGTGTGCTGATCAGGGGTAAAAACAAGCTAGCAGGTAGTAGGACTGAGAGGTACAGCTGTGGGCTTTGTTGTACCGCGGAACGCTACAGGACAGGGAGAACCCAACCCCAACCACTTCATCATACTTTCTTTTGGGCGGACACGGAGCCAGCGGTACCCAAAGCGACCGACGGCCTGTCCGTCGCGCGACACGAGCCGGGCAGTGCAGCCGCGATCTGGAGCGCGTCGGTCTCCTTGCCGAAAACGCAGCGGCTTCCCGTGGGAGCGCGGCCGGCCCAGCCGTGCCCGCGCACGCAAGCTCCAGCGCCCACACACGCACCGGGTGTTTTGCTCGTGCCGCTCGGCGTCCCGTCATGTCGCCGGTTTCGCACCGGGAGAGCGGCGTCGCGTCGCACGGCGGAACTCCCGCGGATCGGCGCCTGTTCCCGCCGCGTCAACGTCGTGGCCGCGCGGCCGGGGGTCCAACCCGCGAGATTTTTCGGTGGGGAATGGTTGATCCAGAACGCGCCGGATCGCCGAGGTGTGTGCCAGGCTCCTCTTGCCTACGTGTCCGGGCACGGGGATTATTTACTACAGAGGTTAACCTCTTCCTCCTGCCCGACTGCAATCAACCCCCGGGGAAGAAGCGAAAAAACTCCAACCAATGCAATCATACATGCACGGGCGACTTGGTCGACTGAATCCAGCACAGTTCGAAAAAATATCACCTCGTTTCGGTTATATTTTCTCATTGCGTTGTTGTCCATGATTTGATGTTTCGCCTCAACTTGGCACAAATAAACCCATCACGAGAGGGACTCCGTACTACCATTCACGTGGTGGCCATGGAAAATGAGCGCCCAATAATGATCTCCTCGGGTACATTCGCGTGTACTAATTGGACCTGCAAACGGTGGCATAATTGAGCAGGCGCTACGGTTCAACATTGTCCTTTTGGGGGTCCTAATCAACGGTGGCCACGGCTCTACGGAAGGAACAGTGCGGCATTTCTGTTTCTCCTAGTTCACACCACCAGTTTGATTACGACCATGCAACAACATCTGTTCTAGATCTTTCTCACTGCTGCAAAAGGTACAAGACGATTCAAGAACAAACAGGAGAAGATCTCTACAAAAAAGACAACTCTAAAAATATTCCAAGGCAAAAACACAAATGGCAAGATGATCAGGATAACCAGCCACTAGGCTTATGGGCCTGCTTGGGTAGGAGCCCCAGGCTGAATAATTGGCGTTGGCCGAGTGCTCCGGCATCGCTTGGATCGGAAGCCATCACTTTTTCTTGAAAGATCCGGTGAGCACTAGTTTCATTGGATTAGCAAAAAGCAAGCGGAAAACAGGGGTGATCAAGTGATCAAGATAGTGCCGTTACAGAGAGGTCAAAAACAAGAAAGAAACAAAGAATCGTATAGCGCTATCTCGTGGTCCTCTCCCAAAACGGGGTCTTTATGTTTTTGGCGCCGACGAGTCGCCATTGCTCCATGTTGTATCTAATAGCCTCAACTGCATTCGAGCTATCTGGAAGCTTGGCTCTGAAGGCCGTGCCATTTCTTTCTTTCCAAAGCTCCCACGCTACCAGCAAGATCATGGTCCTGACCCCCCGCTTGTTCTCAACTGCCGCCCTCCTGATGGTAGCTTGACATATTACTGTCGGAGAAGGAAGATTCAGCCTATCACTCAGAGCCATAGCACAGCAGCCATTCCAGGTTGCAACCTCCTGCCAAACTTTTCGAGAGAAAGGGAAGCTCCAGATCAGGTGCACGGATGTTTCCAAACTTCTAAGGCAGAGCAGGCAGAAATATTCATTTGGCCAGCCCCATCATTTGGAGTGTCCAGGATGGATTTAGCTTTCTAGTTTAAATTCACACAAACAATTTGGTGATATGTGGCAGCGAAAAGCTTCACTATTTTTTTTGGCTCGCCCGTGCTTTGGTGGGGCCAACACGAACAAAATCCAAGTAGACTCTATGTTTCTCATTAAGTGGATTGGTGGCGTCAGGTATTTGCCCCATAGCCTATGTTCTAATTGCAGACATTGTTGGGGATCGTAGCAGAAATTTAAAATTTTCTACGCATCACCAAGATCAATCTATGGAGTAATCTAGCAACGAGGAGAAGGGGAGTGCATCTACATACCCTTGTAGATCGCTAAGCGGAAGCGTTGCAAGAACACGGATGAAGGAGTCATACTCGCAGCGATTCAGATCGCGGTTGATTCCGATCTAAGCGCCGAACAACGGCGCCTCCGCGTTCAACACACATGCAACCCGGTGACGTCTCCTACGCCTTGATCCAGTAAGGGGAGAAGGAGAGGTTGGGGAAGACTCCGTCCAGCAGCAGCACGACGGTGTGATGGTGGTGGAGGAGCGCGGAACTCCAGCAGAGCTTCGCCAAGCACTACGAGAGACGAGGAGGGAGAGAGGTAGGGCTGCACCAAGAGGGAGATGATCTCGCGTATGTTGCAGCCCCCAATACCTCAAGTATATATAGGGGAAGGGGAGGGGCTGCGCCCCCATCTAGGGTTCCCTCCCTAGGGGTGGGGTAGGCCCAAAACCCATCTAGGGTTGCGGCCAAGGGGGGAGAGAGAGGAGGCACGCCTAGGGTGGGCCTTAAGGCCCATCTGCCCTAGGGTTTGCCCCCTTCCCCTCTAGGAGGCGCCTTGGGCCTTGGTGGGAGGCGCCCCAGCCCACCTAGGGGCTGGTCCCTTCCCACTATTGGCCCATGTAGGCCTCCGGGGCTAGTGGCCCCACCTGGTGGACCCCTGGACCCCTCCGGTGGTCCCGGTACACTACCGGTGATGCCCGGGACACTTCCGGTGGCCAAAACCATACTTCCTATATATCAATGTTTACCTCCGGACCATTCCGAAACTCCTCGTGACGTCCGGGATCTCATCCGGGACTCCGAACAACATTCGGTAACCGCGAACATACTTTCCCTATAATCCTAGCGTCATCGAACCTTAAGTGTGTAGACCCTACGGGTTCGGGAGTCATGCAGACATGGCCGAGACAACTCTCCGGTCAATAACCAACAGCGGGATCTGGATACCCATGTTGGCTCCCACATGCTCCACGATGATCTCATCGGATGAACCACGATGTCAAGGATTCAATCAATCCCGTATACAATTCCCTTTGTCTAGCGGTATAGTACTTGCCCGAGATTCGATCGTCGGTATCCCGATACCTTGTTCAATCTCGTTACCGGCAAGTCTCTTTACTCGTTCCGTAACACATCATCCCGTGATCAACTCCTTGGTCACATTGTGCACATTATGATGATGTCCTACCGAGTGGGCCCAGAGATACCTCTCCGTTACACGGAGTGACAAATCCCAGTCTCGATTCGTGCCAACCCAACAGACACTTTCGGAGATACCTGTAGTGTACCTTTATAGCCACCCAGTTACGTTGTGACGTTTGGCACACCCAAAGCACTCCTACGGTATCCGGGAGTTGCACAATCTCATGGTCTAAGGAAATGATACTTGACATTAGAAAAGCTTTAGCATACGAACTACACGATCTTGTGCTAGGCTTAGGATTGGGTCTTGTCCATCACATCATTCTCCTAATGATGTGATCCCGTTATCAACGACATCCAATGTCCATGGTCAGGAAACCGTAACCATCTATTGATCAACGAGCTAGTCAACTAGAGGCTTACTAGGGACATGGTGTTGTCTATGTATCCACACATGTATCTGAGTTTCCTATCAATACAATTCTAGCATGGATAATAAACGATTATCATGAACAATGAAATATAATAATAATAACTAATTTATTATTGCCTCTAGGGCATATTTCCAACAGTCTCCCACTTGCACTAGAGTCAATAATCTAGTTCACATCGCCATGTGATTAACACTCACAGGTCACATCGCCATGTGACCAACATCCAAGAGTCTACTAGACTCAATGATCTAGTTCACATCACTATGTGATAAACACTCAAAGAGTTCTGGGTTTGATCATGTTATGCTTGTGAGAGAGGTTGTAGTCAACGGGTCTTGCCATATTCAGATCCCTATGTATTTCGCAAAACTTTATATCGTAGATGCTGCTACCACGTTCCACTTGGAGCTATTCCAAATTGTTGCTCCATTATACGTATCCGGTATCTCTACTCAGAGCTATCCGGATAGGTGTTAAGCTTGCATCGACGTAACTCTTTACGTCGAACTCTTTATCACCTCCATAACCGAGAAACATTTCCTTATTCCTCTAAGGATAATTTTGACCGCTATCTGGTGATCCACTCCTAGATCACCTTTGTACCCTCTTGCCAGACATGTGGCAAGGCACACATCAGGTGCGGTACTCAGCATGGCATACCGTATAGAGCCTATGACAAAAGCATAGGGGACGACCTTCGTCCTTCCTCTTTCTTCTGCCGTGGTCAATCTTTGAGTCTTACTCAACTTCACACCTTACAACTCAGGTAAGAACCCCTTCTTTGACTGATCTATTTTGAACTCCTTCAAAAACATGTCAAGGTGTGCGTTCTTTGAAAGTATCATCAGGCGTCTTGATCTATCTCTATAGATCTTGATGCCCAATATGTAAGCAGCTTTATCCAGGTCTTCCTTTGAAAAACACTCTTCAAACAACCGTTTATGCTTTCCAGAAATTCTACATTATTTCGGATCAACAATATGTCATCCACATATACTTATCAGAAATGTTGTAGTGCTCCCACTCACTTTCTTGTAAATACAAGTTTCTAGCAAACATTGTATAAACCTAAAAGCTTTGATCACTCCATCAAAGCATATATTCCGACTCCGAGATGCTTGCTCTAGTCCATAGAAGGATTGCTGGAGCCAGCATACCTTTTAGCATCCTTAGGATCGACAAAACCTTTTATTGTATCACATACAACTTTTCTTACGAAAACTGGTAAGAAAACTTGTTTTGACATCCATCTGTAAGATTTCATAATCGAAAAATACAGCTAATGCTAACATGATTCCGACGGACTTAAGCATCGCTACGGGTGAGAAATTCTCATCGTAGTCAACTCCTTGAACTTGTGAAAAGACTCTTTCCCACAAGTCGAGCTTCATAGACGGTAACATTACCGCCCACGTCCGTCTTCTTCTTAAAGATCCATTTATCTCAATGGCTTGCCGATCAACGGGTAAGTCCACCAAAGTCCATACTTTGTTCTGATATATGGATCCTATCTCGGATTTCATGGCTTCTAACCATTTGTCGGAATACGGGCCCACCATCGCTTCTCCATAGCTCGTAGGTTCATTGTTGTCCAACAACATGATATCTAAGACAGGATTACCGTACCACTCAGGAGTAGTACATATCCTTGTCGACCTACGAGGTTCGATAGCAACTTGATCGAAGCTTCATGATCACTATCATTTACTTCCTCTTCAACAGACATAGGTGCCACAGAAAACATCTTTCTTTGTTGCATCACTCTCTGGTTGAAGTAAAGGTTCGACAACCTCATCAAGTTCTATCTTCCTCCCACTCAATTCTTTCGAGAGAAACTCCTTCTCGAGAAAGGACCCGTTCTTAGCGACAAACAATTTTCCCTCGGATCTGAGATAGAAGGTATACCCAACTGTCACCTTTGGGTATCCTATGAAGATGTGTTTGTCCGCTTTTGGGTTCGAGTTTCTTCGATTGAAGTCTTAAGCATCGCATCCCCAAATATTAAGAAACGACAACTTTGGTTTCTTGCCAAACCAATGTTCATACGGCGTCGTCTCAACAGACTTATATGGTGTCCTATCTAAAGTGAATGCAGCTGTCTCTAACGCATAACCTCAAAATGAAAACGGTAGATCGGTAAGAGACATCATAGATCGCACCATATCTCATAGGGTTCGATTACGACGTCCGGACACACCATTACCCTGTGGTGTTCCAGGCGGCTTCAACAGTGAAACAATTCCACAATGTCTTAAGTGATTGCCAAACTCATAACTCAGAAAATCCCCTTTTGATCAGATCGTAGGAACATGATCTTATTGTTATGATGATTCTTAACTTCACTCTGAAATCGCTTGAACTTTTCAAACATTTCAGACTTGTGCTTCATTAAGTAGATATACCTATATCTACCCAAATCATCAGTGAAGATGAGAAAATAGCGATATCCACCGCATGCTTCAATTCTCATTGGATCACACGCATCAGCATGCATGATTTCCAACAAGTCACTTGCCCGTTTCATTGTACCTGAAAACGGGGTCTTAGTCATCCTGCCCATGAGGCATGGCTCGCATGTGTCAAGTGATTCAAAATCAAGTGACTCCAAACATCCATCGACATGGAGTTTCTTCATGCATCTTACGCCAATATGACCTAAGCGGCAGTGCCACGAGAAAGTGGTACTATCATTATTAACTCTACATCTTTTGGCGTGAACATGTGTATTACCACGACCGAGATTCAATGAACCATTCACATAGGGTGCATGACCATGAAAGGTATCATTCATGTAAACAGAATAACCATTATTCTCTAACTTAAATGAATGACCGTATTGCAATGAACATGATCTAATCATATTCATGCTCAACGTAGACACCTGATAACATTTATCTAGGTTCAATACTAATCCCGAAGGCAGATGGAGCGTGCGATGGTGATCTCATCAACTTTGGAAACACTTCCAACACACATCGTCACCTCGCCCTTAGCCAGTCTCCGTTTAGTCCGTAGCTTTTGCTTCAAGTCACCAATAATAGTAACTGAACCGGTATCCAATACCCAGGTGCTACCAGGAGTACTAGTGAGGTACACATTAATAACACGTATATACTTTGTTGAAGTTGCCAGCCTTCTTATCTACCATGCATTTGGGGTAATTCCGCTACCAGTGACCGTTCCCCTTACAATAGAAGCACTTAGTCTCGGGTTTGGGTTCAACCTTGGGTTCCTTCACTGGAGCGGCAACTGGTTTGCCATCCATGAAGTTTCCCTTCTAGCCCTTGCCCTTCTTGAAACCAGTGGTCTTGTTAAACCATCAACACTTGATGCTCCTTCTTGATTTCTACCTTTTGCGGTCTTAAGCACCGCGAACAGCTCCGGGATCAACTCCATCCCTTGCATGTCATAGTTCATCACGAAGATCTAGTAGCTTAGTGATAGTGGCTAGAGAACTCTATCAATCACTATCTTATCTGGAAGTTTAACTCCCACTTGATTTAAGTGATTGTAGCACCCAGACATTCTGAGCACATGCTCACTAGCTGAGCTATTCTCCTCCATCTTGTTGGCAAAAGAACTTGTCAGAGGTCTCACACCTCTCAACACGGGCATGAGCCTGAAATCCCAATTTCAGCTCTTGGAACATCTCATATGTTCTATGGCGTTCAAAACGTCATTGGAATCCCGATTCTAAGCCGTAAAGTATGGTGCACTAAACTATCAAGTAGTCATCAGGATGTGTCTGTCAGGTGTTCACAACATCCACAGACGACGTTGTAGGGGTTTGCACATCGAGCGGTGCATCAAAGACGTAAGCCTTCTGTGTAGCAGTGAGGACACTCCTCGGACTACGGACCTAGTCCGCATCATTGCTTACAATATCTTTCAACTTAATCTTTCTCTAGGAACGTATTGAAACAGGGAGCTACAACGTGAGCTATTTATCTACAACATATTTGCAAAGACAATTTAGACTATGTTCATGATAATTGAGTTCATCTAATCAAATTATTTAATGAACTCCCACTCAGATAGACATCCCTCTAGTCATCTAAGTGAAACATGATCCGAATCGACTAGGCCGTGTCCGATCATCACGTGAGACGGACTAGTCATCAACGGTGAACATCTCATGTTGATCGTATCTTCTATACGACTCATGTTCGACCTTTCGGTCTTCCGTGTTCCGAGGCCATGTCTGTACATGCTAGGCTCGTCAAGTCAACCTAAGTGTTTCGCATGTGTCCGAGGCCATGTCTGTACATGCTAGGCTCGTCAACACCCGTTGTATTCGAACGTTAGAATCTATCACACCCGATCATCACGTGGTGCTTCGAAACAACGAACCTTCGCAACGGTGCACAGTTAGGGGGAACACTTTTCTTGAAATTTTAGTGAGGGATCATCTTATTTAAGCTACCGTCGTTCTAAGCAAATAAGATGTAAAACATGATAAACATCACATGCAATCAAATAGTGACATGATATGGCCAATATCATTTTGCTCCTTTTGATCTCCATCTTCGGGGCTCCATGATCATCGTTGTCACCGGCATGACACCATGATCTCCATCATCATGATCTCCATCATCGTGTCTTCTTGAAGTTGTCTCGTCATCTATTACTTCTACTACTATGGCTAACGCTTTAGCAATAAAGTAAAGTAATTACATGACGTTTATGTTGACACGCAGGTCATAAATAAATTAAGACAACTCCTATGGCTCCTGCCGGTTGTCATACTCATCGACATGCAAGTCGTGATTCCTATTACAAGAACATGATCAATCTCATACATCACATATATCATTCATCACATCCTTTTGGCCATATCACATCACAAGGCATATGCTGCAAAAACAAGTTAGACGTCCTCTAATTGTTGTTGCAAGTTTTTACGTGGCTGCTATAGGTTTCTAGCAAGAACGTTTCTTACCTACGCCAAAACCACAACGTGATATGCCAATTTCTATTTACCCTTCATAAGGACCCTTTTCATCGAATCGATCTGACTAAAGTAGGAGAGACAGACACCCACTAGCCACCTTATGCAACTAGTGCATGTCAGTCGGTGGAACTAGTCTCACGTAAGCGTACATGTAAGATCGATCCGGGCCGCTTCATCCCACGATGCCGCCGAATCAAGATAAGACTAGTAACAACAAGTAAATTGACAATATCGACGCCCACAACTGCTTTGTGTTCTACTCGTGCATAGAAACTACGCATAAATCTGGCTCTGATACCACTGTTGGGGATCGTAGCAGAAATTTAAAATTTTCTACGCAACACCAAGATCAATCTATGGAGTAATCTAGCAACGAGGGGAATGAGAGTGCATCTACATACCCTTGTAGATCGCTAAGTGGAAGCGTTGCAAGAACGCGGATGAAGGAGTCATACTCGCAGCGATTCAGATCACGGTTGATTCCGATCTAAGCACCGAACAACGGCGCCTCCGCGTTCAACACACGTGCAGCCCGATGACGTCTCCTACGCCTTGATCCAGCAAGGGGAGAAGGAGAGGTTGGGGAAGACTCCGTCCACCAGCAGCACGGCGGTGTGGTGGTGGTGGAGGAGCGCGGAACTCTAGCAGGGCTTCGCCAAGCACTACGAGGGACGAGGAGGGAGAGAGGTAGGGCTGCGCCAAGAGGGAGATGATCTCGCGTATGTTGCAGCCCCCAATACCTCAAGTATATATAGGGGAAGGGGAGGGGCTGCGCCCCCATCTAGGGTTCCCTCCCTAGGGGTGGCGGTAGGCCCAAAACCCATCTAGGGTTGCGGCCAAGGGGGGAGAGAGAGGAGGCGCGCCTAGGGTGGGCCTTAAGGCCCATCTGCCCTAGGGTTTGCCTCCTTCCCCTCTAGGAGGCGCCTTGGGCCTTGGTGGGAGGCGCCCCAGCCCACCTAGGGGCTGGTCCCTTCCCACTATTGGCCCATGTAGGCCTCCGGGGCTAGTGGCCCCACCTGGTGGACCCCCGGACCCCTCCGGTGGTCCCGGTACACTACCGGTGATGCCCGGAACACTTCCGGTGGCCAAAACCATACTTCCTGTATATCAATGTTTACCTCCGGACCATTCCGAAACTCCTCGTGACGTCCGGGATCTCATCCGGGACTCCGAACAACATTCGGTAACCGCGAACATACTTTCCCTATAATCCTAGCGTCATCGAACCTTAAGTGTGTAGACCCTACGGGTTCGGGAGTCATGAAGACATGGCCGAGACAACTCTCCGGTCAATAACCAACAGCGGGATCTGGATACCCATGTTGGCTCCCACATGCTCCACGATGATCTCATGGGATGAACCAAGATGTCAAGGATTCAATCAATCCCGTATACAATTCCCTTTGTCTAGCGGTATAGTACTTGCCCGAGATTCGATCGTCGGTATCCCGATACCTTGTTCAATCTCGTTACCGGCAAGTCTCTTTACTCGTTCCGTAACACATCATCCCGTGATCAACTCCTTGGTCACATTGTGCACATTATGATGATGTCCTACCGAGTGGGCCCAGAGATACCTCTCCGTTTACACGGAGTGACAAATCCCAGTCTCGATTCGTGCCAACCCAACAGACACTTTCGGAGATACCTGTAGTGTACCTTTATAGCCACCCAGTTACGTTGTGACGTTTGGCACACCCAAAGCACTCCTACGGTATCCGGGAGTTGCACAATCTCATGGTCTAAGGAAATGATACTTGACACTAGAAAAGCTTTAGCATACGAACTACACGATCTTGTGCTAGGCTTAGGATTGGGTCTTGTCCATCACATCGTTCTCCTAATGATGTGATCCCGTTATCAACGACATCCAATGTCCATGGTCAGGAAACTGTAACCATCTATTGATCAACGAGCTAGTCAACTAGAGGCTTACTAGGGACATGGTGTTGTCTATGTATCCACACATGTATCTGAGTTTCCTATCAATACAATTCTAGCATGGATAATAAACGATTATCATGAACAATGAAATATAATAATAATAACTAATTTATTATTGCCTCTAGGGCATATTTCCAACAGACATGGGTGGCGGAATTTCTAATGGCGTGGGAGGTCTTCTCGCAGAGTGGCGTTGTGGAGGTGCTGGCATGCCGCCGGCGGACGTGGTGCTCCGATCTGATCTGGGCCTCTCGGCCGATCGGGGCCAACATGGACGCGCGGGGCTACCTTCTTCTCGACGGCCAGTCCGGCAGGGAGTTGACAGGCGGCATGGGGGTTTGTTGGTCTTGCATCTAAAGGTGTTTTCGACCTGCTGATTTTCAAGCGCCAAGTCGTTGATCTGCTTCATGCCCCCCCCGGTCTGGATGCCGAAGAGTTCTGGCCTTCCCTTCAGAGATTTTCGTTGATTGGCGCATGGCGCCACTGGATATCTAGATCGGATTCGATTCGGTCGTGTGCGCCCTTATCTTCGGCCAGTAAGGCTTCATGAGGGCGTGGCGTGAAGCTTCACGTTCTTGTTGATGCCATGGGACATGTCTAAATACAGATTTCTATGGTATTGATAGAGGTGGAGAAAGTCATGGTGGCTGCGATCAGAGGTTTGAAATGGCGGAGAGGTGTTTTGATTGCGATGAAGACTGGCGGCACAGGTTCTTCCTGTGTGTCAGGTGTTTGGTGAGTTGCAGCTGCGGCCTTGGCAAGAGGGGGTGACAACACAGGTGGACTACATTTTTGATGGTGCTCCTCGAGTGCCGAGCCTTGATTTTCAGGGTGAAAAGCTCAAGGTCTGGCCTTTATTGGTTGTAGGCAATGGCCTTGACCCTCTTCAGGTGAAAACCCAAGATCTTCGATCGGGCGATGGCAATGTCTGTGCATTGTTTCCTTCTTGGAGGCGTTGCTTTTGAAGAATCTTTTTTGTGGCCCGGGTGTTGTCTTCGGAGGTGGTTAGAGTGCTGCCGTTGCAAGTTTCAATCACTGTAACGAGGTCTTTGTTCTTTTTCTTTTCTTGGATGTGTGCATCCTTAATGTCTTTGTATATCTTATTGGTGCAGAGGCTAGATGTAATTGGTATCTTCGCGATAATAACATATTCCCCTTATCGAAAAAGACATAATAAACAAGAGTTAGACACAAATTACAAAACCATTGTAGGAAAACATAGGTGCATGTGAAAAAGGATTTACTTGGTCCTTACTTTAAGCAAGGGGCTCGCAGCTCTTGGTGCAACGCAGAAGCCGAATTCTCGGAGCAGAGCACAAAGGGCAGGGGCAGCACACGCTGAGGTCAAACGAGCGCACCACCACCCAATGACGCGGCGCCACTTGCACAAAGCCACAGCGCGGCGACGATCACCCGCGCGTCCGGAGCACACGAGGCGGGTCCTCATTGGCCGCGACTTGTGGCTCGCGCGTGCTGCCCGGCGTCGGCTGACGCCATGCACGAAAGCAACGTCTCATTTTCAAAACCGCACTGCCAACTCCCAGCAAACAAGAAACCATTAACGAAATTAATCTGATCGGATCGCCTGAGTGGTTGCTTCGCTTCGGCTGCACGGCCGGAGCCTGGCGCTATAAAAGGCCCCGGAGCGACGCCTCTTCTTCCTCAGAGAGACGCCTCAACCCCCACCCCACCACCCACGAGCAACACGCAGCCACATCCACGTCCCATTCCACTCCACGGTGAGGTTGAGCGATCCGACGAGCCCTTCAGCAGCAACGACGGCAGGTTTGTTCTCTGAACTTCTCTGGTCTTTTTAGCGGCAGCCAGCAGGAACACACAAGAAATTCAGGTCCCGTTCAAGGGGTCCTTCTTCTGGGATTATTAGATCGGAAGAAGCGCCCTCCTCTTGCTCGGGATTCTCCTGATTTCTTGCTAACCTCACTACTCTCCTAGGAGGAACAGAGAGATCCAGAGAACCTTTTTTCTCTCCTGGATTCTTGCCTTTTTTCAGCCTTGTTTTGCTCCGGTACGGCGAGAAAGGGTTCTTTTGCAATACCC
The DNA here is from genome assembly GCF_018294505.1 of Triticum aestivum. Classification (NCBI taxonomy): domain Eukaryota; kingdom Viridiplantae; phylum Streptophyta; class Magnoliopsida; order Poales; family Poaceae; genus Triticum; species Triticum aestivum. The sequence goes on along the minus strand of NC_057809.1, from coordinate 537,899,234 downwards.
TTCTAGTTCGTCCGATTTGTTTCCTCTTCTTCCCCTCGTTTCTCTAATTTTATTGAGGAACAGGGCCTTTTTTTCTTCTGATTTTGCACCAGAAAGCTCCTTTTTTTTCATTCCGGTTTTGGTTCGGCCTTCTCTACATCACCTTCTTCTACCTCTGCCCAAGCCCTCATGGCCGCTGCCATAGACATGTACAAGTACAACACCAGCACGCACCAGATCGGCTCCGCCGCCTCTGCCTCGGATCAGGAGCTCATGAAAGCACTCGAACCTTTTATCACGATTGCTTCCTCCTCTTCCTCTCACTACCCCTACCACTACTACTCCTCTCCCTCCATGACCCAAGATTCGTACATGGCCACCCCATCGTCGTCGTCCTACGCCTCCTCGTTCGCAGCCTCTCCTCTGCCCACCACCGCCCCCGCCTCGCCGTCTTTCTCCCAGCTTCCGCCGCTCTACTCCTCGCAGTATGCCGTGAACGGATCCATGGGGCTGGCCCAGCTCGGCCCGGCCCAGATCCAGCAGATCCAGGCCCAGTTCTTCGTCCAGCAGCAGCAGCAGCAGCAGAGGGGCCTGGCTGGTGGCTCCTTCCTCGGCCCGCGCGCGCTGCCGATGAAGCAGTCCGGGTCGCCGCCGCGCGCGTCCGCCGCCGCGCTGGCGCTGGCCGGAGTGGCGCCCGCGCAGTCCAAGCTGTACCGCGGCGTGCGGCAGCGGCACTGGGGCAAGTGGGTGGCGGAGATCCGCCTCCCCAAGAACCGCACCAGGCTGTGGCTCGGCACCTTCGACACCGCCGAGGACGCCGCGCTCGCCTACGACAAGGCCGCCTTCCGCCTCCGCGGCGACCTCGCCCGCCTCAACTTCCCGTCGCTCCGGCGCGGCGGCGCCCACCTGGCCGGACCGCTCCACGCCTCCGTCGACGCCAAGCTCACCGCCATCTGCGAGTCCCTCGCCGCGCCCTCGTCCAAGAACTCGGAGCCGGAGTCCCCCAAGTGCTCGGCGTCGACGGAGGGCGAGGACTCGGCGTCCGCCGGGTCCACGCCGCCGGTCCCGGAGATGGAGAAGCTGGACTTCACGGAGGCGCCGTGGGACGAGTCGGAGACCTTCCACCTGCGCAAGTACCCGTCCGTGGAGATCGACTGGGACTCCATCCTGTCGTGAGCAGCAAGCAGCTGCTGCTACTACTAGTACAGTCTTCGTTAAGCTCCGTAGCTATGATGTAATCTCTCCTTCGATCGAATCGGCGGCTGCTCTGGCCCGACGGCATTTTAGACGTCGGCCATGGCTGCTGCGAGTAGCAGTAATTAACTACTACTAGTAGTAATTAGCCAGTGGTGTTTAGTATGCTACTACGTGGCGTAATTGATCTCCTGGTTGACCTGCCGGCAGTTTTTTCACGGCTAGGCGGCCAGTCGAGAGGTGTAATCATGTTTACCAGCTGAAAGAATTGCACTAGCTTATGTAACTATAATATGCATGTCTCTTGGTGCACCGCTACTGATCCAGCGATGTGTGAAGTGTGCTCTTGCTGTAGCGTTTTTCATGCGTGCATCCCTGAGTTGTGGCCTACGCAGATGCTTCGTAGTGCCTTTTCTGATTGCGCCAAAGTACAGTATACATGATGACATCTTTTCAGAAACAAAAGTATGGTGATGGCATCAGGTTGCGCTTCTTGGAAACATGTCTATGCATGGGAGACGAATTCACAACCAAATTACTAGCACGTATGCAAAAGCCGATCATGCTTTTCATGGGACCTGAGAATATGAACGGAGCAGAGTTCTAGCTTCCAGTTCATATGGTACTCAAGTCAAGTCAACACATCACAAAGAAGAACGTTGCCACACTCCAGGCCTGCCAAGGGAAGAGCAAACTGACACTTAACAGCAACAACTTATTTACACGCAGCACCCAAGTTTATTAGGTTGCCTATGTCGATTGGTATTCCCTCTTCTCCCAAAATGAAAAGAACCAAGTTTCTACGGATGTGTTTTGCTCTTTGACTTCCGCCCTCTTTCTAGCCTCCGCCTAACTAAAACTGTGGTCCGTCAGTGTTAATTTACATGTTAGTTGTATCCAACTTCCAGTCCCATGACCGCCGATCTTCTGAGCTGTTTGGGTTAGGTCGCAAACGAAAGCACTCTTAACGTCACACACGCATTTGCACCATTTAATCACTCGACGAATTCAGCAAATGTGCCAAAGAAAGAGGCGTCCGGATTTGGGCCGAAGCCATGCAAGGAGCATTCGTTCCAAGCTTATCCGACGAAAACGACCCGGTGGCGACGCCGGGCCAGCCAGCCCTCATCGCCACCGCATCCCACGGCCGGCCTCCCTCCACTGGTTGCAAATTATCAGCAGAACCCAAGTCGCCGGTGAAAAGGTAGAAGACTGAAGAACACGGGGGGCCAGGCAGGCACGATCGATAATGGGGCATCCCCTAACCAACCAACCAGCCAGCCCCTCTCTACGAGCCTATCTCCTCTCCTCTCCTCCAACCCATCTCTATCCCCTTTGTTCTCATTCCTTGGAACAAATGCTACCCAACATTTTATGCTCCCCTTTTTCTTTGAGCAAGGAACATATTCATTCAGGAAAAGAGTACTTCCAGCCGAGATCATATCGTTTCCCTCGCATGAAAGGAAATGGCATTATTGGTGCCTGCGAGCAGAGGGAGGAGCTAATTATGCAAGATACGGATTGATCTGATTAGATGGGGAAAAGGCGGGCAAGGTCGCGGGGCATACGATGCTTTCACATCGATCGCCCGAACCCGTAGCTCGCTGTAGAACAGTAGAGTAGATAGTAGAGTCTAGACTCTAGAGTGGTCGTCCAAGTCGCGGAAAGCGGCGGCGAGCTCGGTGGACCCTCGGTGCCGGAGGCCGACTGATTTGGTTCTAGCCGACTGCCTCTCGCGTGTCCGTGGAATCCGCCAACTAGCAGCGACGGAGAGCGACACCCACCGGGCTCGCCAAGGGAGCATCCAGTTTGTTTCGCGGCGAGTTGGGTTGGGTTGGGTGCGCGCGCGTGACTTGGCCATTGCTCATCCATTGGCTTGCTCCATCTTGGTTGCTTGCCGTGCTGCTGCTACTTCGGGCCTGGCGAGTATCATCGCCGATCGACTAATGGAGTAATATCTTGGGGTGGTACTGGTAGCGACGGTTGAACGAACCTGCAGGCTAGGGTACGTGGCGAGGTGAGGCTAGTTTTCGCACTTCGTGGGCGTGTGGGGGTTCGGTAACTTGGGAAGGAGGTCACTGGTGCTCCATGATTGGCGCCGGGTGTTAAAGTCCGGTTAGGTTTAACTGCCGTGCTACGTGTGGCTGGCTGGTGTTGGTCTGTTGCCACCATTTGCCTGTCCTATCTGGCCACCCCTGCCACTCAAAATCAACTCTACTCAAGCAGAGGAAGCACAGCTATACTCGGCGTTATTGTTTTTTTTTTACAGTCGATGGTTAGATTAATTCATGGATCATCCTCTACCTCTTAGGGGAATTCATTTAAAATGTAGTATAGAGTAAGAATGGATTACTAAAAGGGGATTAGTTCAGAATAGGTAGTTATTTGATTCATCTAAGATGAAAAGGAGTCCAATTCTATTTATTTTTTGCAATTTCCATTCCGTGCTTTATTTAGTATATGCAGACAAAAATGCATCCATCCCGCGCTAATCTTAAAATTCTCTATGCTGTAAAAAAAGTCATAAAATTCTCTAGAAATGTTGAGAAAACTTCAAAAACAAGCTTATCTGGCGCAATTGCTTGGAATTTTCTACTCGTCCATATTGCATATGGTCTGGAAGGCTTGCCCCCTCCCTCGTCCCCAAGGTCAAGTTCTTTGCTTGGTTGGTTACTCAAGATTGGATTTGGACAGCTGGTAGGTTCACTAAGAAGGGCCGGCCAAACTGTGCCCTTTGCCCCCTTTGTAAATGGTGCAAGAATCCATGACACACCTCTTCACCAAGTGCTGCTTTACCATTCACTCATAAGACCTCGCAAATGGGTGGCTACATCTCTAGAGCAATAACACATCATGTTGGCACTTGGAACCCTCTCTCAGGGAGCGATGGGTAAGCCTATCTGGCAAGAGCATCCCGATTAGAGAAGTCGTGGCCTCCCTCATCATGCTTATTAGTTGGACCATTTGGAATGGAAAAAACCCCTGTATCTTCCGAAACAAGTGCACTCCACCAACAATCCTCTTCAATTGCATCAAAAGTGAGGCCAAAATCTAGGTTACCGTGGGTGCAAAGAAGTTGGGCTTAATTTTATCAGGAGAGTGACCTTTTTGTGTTATTCGGGCTTTCGAGCCATTGTAAACCATACTCTATTATCTTCTTACTTCATGGATGAGTCAAATCTTTTGCCTCTGTTTCAACAAAAGAAAAACATAAAAAAAGAAAAACATAACGAGAAATGGAAAAAGAAAGGAGAGGTTAACACTGCCTCAAGATATTCTTTTATCTCGAGGTTCAACCTACACTGCGTGTGATTTTGATTCTTTCGGTTAGTGCTAAACTGCTACATGGGTGTTCGACGACTCCTTCTCCTTACTCACCTAGAAGTAAAAAAGTTCATGTTTGTTCATTTGCTGCGGATTACATTAATCACTTGTTGTTCCGTGTCTTTGTCAGGTGTATAAAGTTGATTTTGCATTTCATACATAAAAAAATCTACAAACATCTTATTCACTAATACAATCTACAGCGGTTATTCTCATGATCAGCTCTCGATGGTGGTTATCTCTCCCACTGTACTTAATTGTTTTGTACAAGTCATACATAAGATTATGATTTCTATATAAAGTTACATATATACACATATACTCGCTAAAAAGGTAGTACAAGACTATGCACAAAGCAAGAATATTGTCCATGACATCACAAAAAAGAGAGTGAATGCTCCCCATATACATGGTACACTTTGGGCTCTGTCCCCACGAACTGAGAGAATGAAGAAAAACCCGTCCAAGATCATGCTGATATATCCAGTATGCAAAAAGAAAAGGCTCAAAATTTAGCTCATTGGTGGGACCTCCTATTCGGCGACCTGCATGCCAGAAAGCAGCCATGCGCGCATGGCCCGCTCCACTGCGCGCCTTTCTGGGCCGGCCCATGTGCGGACCCGGATACCCCCTGTTTCCCCCCTTTGAATAATTTGGGATATAAAAAAAGTTCTACTTTCTAAAAATTTGTGAAATTTTAAAAATAAATGTTCATGAATTCACTAAATGTTCATGATTTCAAAATTTTGTTCGGGAATTCAAAAAGTGTTCACGGTTTAAGAGAATATTCATGAATTTGTAAAAAAATATTAATGAATTTAAAAAATATTCATGATTTCTAAAAATGGCCGTGTATTAGAAAAAAGTTCTGGATTTAAGAGAATGTTATCGAATTTGAAGAAAATGTCATGAATTTTAAAAATGTTCATGATTTCAAAAAATTGTTCACGAATTAAAAAAATGTTCATGATTTAAGAAAATGTTCACGAATTTGTACAACATGTTCATGAGTAGATTTAAAAAAATCACGATTCCGAAAAACTATTTGTGAACGTAGAAAAATATTCACGATTTCAAAAAATGTTCATGAGTTACGAGAATGTTTACGAATTTGTAAAAAAAATGTTCACGAGTTCAGAAAAATGTCCATGCATTCAATATGTTCATGATTTAAAAAAATGGTCACGATTTAAAATAATATTCCCGAATTTAAAAGGTTTTTCCAAATGGAAAAATGAGAATAAAAATGAAAAGAAAAACATAAAAGAACGAAAAACGATAAAGATACAGAACAAAAAAGGAAAAAGTTAAAGAAAAAACCGTAAGAAAAACTAAAGAAAACCGTTTGAGAAGGTTCTATAACCTTAAACCTGAAAATGGGCCTGCCCATAAAAAAATCAGCTCATCAGGTGGGGGTATCGCGCGGTCGATAACCGGTGACCTACGCGTTAGAATCTCCCCTCATTGGTGGGGGAGATTCTATATACCGCGTTTTGCGTCAGTTAGGGACCCTCACAAAAGGGAGGCCAGGACTAGGCCCACCCATCTAGGGCACACTGTAGTGACTAGTTGAATTTTTTTATTTATAATTTGTCTGAAAGTACATATATATATTTTGCCGAAGTTATTTTTAATTCAAAATATTTTCGGAAAATTCCTTGTTTTTTTGAATATTACTGAACATTTTATATTAATGCTAATATTTTTTGAATTTGTGAACAAATTTTGATAACAGTAACCTTTTTGAAATTCTGGATAAGCTCTAAAATTGTGAACAACATTTGTAAATTCCGGTACATTTTTTGAATTCGTTAAAACATTCTGAAAATGTGAACATTTGTTGAAGTTTCTTAACAAAATAAATAAATTAAAACACAATTATATTTGAAATTACCAAACATTTTTTGAAAATTCTGAGAATTACTTTGAGAATGGCCCGGAGCATACAAGGAATAGCTAGGCTAGCTATGTGCAAAATGGCAACAATTTGACATATCATCCAATAGGAAATACCCATTGCAGGAGCACATGGAGAGCTCCTAATCTCTACTCCTAATGGAGCAGTTGGTAGTCTCGCTTCCAGGTTTTTTTTCGTCCCATCACTTTCGTCCGGTTTTTTTTCGTAGGTTAACCGTCGTAGATTTTTTTCGATGTTGCTTTCTTATTCACCAGTTTATTTACCCCTCAGCTCTTTCCTTGCAAATCAGCACTTTCCAAACGTGCACGCAATCACAGATCTAAATTTACTAACTTATGCAAATCAACCGATACCTTCCATTATTGCAAATTTCTTTAGGAAACAAATAATAGATTTTAAGGAAACAAATAAAAGATTTTAAAGACGCATCATACTTTACTAACAATCACTAAAAATCAAATCTAAATTAATTAACCTTACCTTAAATCACTCAGTCACTTTAATTAGAAAATATTTTCTTTCCTAACTGAAGTTGGTAGTCTCGCTTCCAGGTTTTTTTTCGTCCCACCACTTTCGTCCGGTTTTTTTCGTAGGTTAATCGTCGTAATTTTTTTTCGATGCTGGTTTCTTATTCACCGGTTTATTTACCCCTCAGCTCTTTCCTTGCAAATCAGCACTTTCCAAACATGCACGCAATCACGGATCTAAATTTACTAACTTATCCAAATCAACCGATACCTTCCATTATTGCAAATTTCTTTAGGAAACAAATAATAAATTTTAAGAAAACAAATAAAAGATTTTAAAGACGCATCATACTTTACTAACAATCACTAAAAATCAAATCTAAATTAATTAACCTTACCTTAAATCACTCAATCACTTTAATTAGAAAACATTTTCTTTCCTAACTGCAGTTGGTAGTCTCGCTTCCAGGTTTTTTTTCGTCCCACCACTTTCGTCCGGTTTTTTTCGTAGGTTAATCGTCGTAGATTTTTTTCGATGTTGGTTTCTTATTCACCGGTTTATTTACCCCTCAGCTCTTTTCTTGCAAATCAGCACTTTCCAAACATGCACGCAATCACGGATCTAAATTTACTAACTTATCCAAATCAATCGATACCTTTCATTATTGCAAATTTCTTTAGGAAACAAATAATAGATTTTAAGGAAACAAATAAAAGATTTTAAAGACGTATCATACTTTACTAACAATCACTAAAAATCAAATCTAAATTAATAACCTTACCTTAAATCACTCAATCACTTTAATTAGAAAACATTTTCTTTCCTAACTGCACCCCGCTTAGTGTGCACATAACAATCCGAAGTAATTAGAGTCACATGATTGAATCCATTTATTTAGAGCGACATGATTGAATTCATTTATTAACAATAATCCTCACCAAAAGTGCATTTAGCAATTTTAGAGGGCGGACCAAAACTCTGCCATCCGCTCGCCCGCGTTTGTTTAGGTACAGGAAAAAATGGCATAATATATGGAAACAACACGACCGGGGCGGCGGCGCAATCTTCGGGGATAGGGGATCGGAGGAGAAGGATTGGCCTGGCAGCATGATCGGGGTGCTTCCCCGCGGCCGCGACCGTCCTCGCGATGCCACCTACCCGAAATCAACGTTGCTCCCTGCCGTCAGCCGAGGCGACGCCGCCTGCCCTCCTACCCACGGTCCGCTGCCGCATGCAGCTACGGTGAGAGGAGTAGCGACAGGGCCGAGGTCCTTCATGCGTTCCGGGATGGAGGCCATGATTTCGTCGAGGTCGTTGCTGCCTCCTACACTCAGGGTGTGTCGCCGAGATCGAGGCGAGCATGAGGAGCTGTGGCCACCGCCATGGTCACCCCATCGCAGGGGATGGAGCACGCCGTCGGCCTACAGCTTGTGGAGATCACTGTTGCTCTTCAGGTCGCGTGGTGACCGGATCTTGCCGATGTGTCCCTCCCCAACGACCTCCTCTTCGCCCGGTTGGCCGACATGGATCTCGCCATTACTGCCCTCAACTTCTCTGCCTCGAGCTCGACGGTCAGCCACCATGGATCCCCCAGCTGGAGGGTCACGTGAACCAGCCGTCCTCCCATGCTGCAGCGGCGAGAAGGTGACATGGCTCTCCGTACACGAAGAGTGGAGTTCAGTCAAGTACTTATATACTTGGCCTCTACTGCTGATCCATGTACATGGAGAAGAACAGACAACCGCTCATTCATGCTTCGTTCCACTCTTTTGCGCTACATTACTGGAGGTGACATTTTCCTATCTCTCTATGTTGTAACAAGCCTGCTGCTTGCATAGTTAATGGATTTTTTATTTAAATTTATCGCTGCTTAGTGCTTTGTTGCAATTGTTCACCCAAGATTCTTATATATAATATGAACGTATGTAGGCATACTTAGATTTGCTATTCCATTTTTTCTGGCGCATAGAAATAAGAGTATTGTCCAGGTTAGGTATTCAATTGAGTATGGTATTTGGATTGCTATCAGAATGTCTTTTCTATGCATGTGATTTCTCACATCTGGTTATAATATTTGTGAAGACGTGCATTGCACGTGCACTTGGAAGCGGGCCCGTGGCCCGCGCTGGACGGCGCCGACGCCGACCCGAGCCACCTCGTTCGCGTATTCTTGGAGCTGTGGCTGGTCGATTTACATGAAATTAATTCCCTCAGTTCTGGTGGCAAATATAATACATATAATCCATATTGTTATGCACTAGCGTGTATGTGTGAAATAGATGGATTATGGTCCCGTACCCAATAAAATGGATATGTGTGTGTGTGTTAGAGAGAGAGGGAGAGGGGGATAGAGAGTGAGGAAAAGGGAGGGAGAGTGTGTGTCTGTGTGTGTGAGAGGATTTGATGGTAAAAAAGATCGCCAATGTCGTAATATTGAACTCTTAAAGTTAATGTGGCCCCGTTGCAACGCACGGGTGTTCTTCTAGTCAACGCTCAAATTGCTGGTTGGCACTATTAACGCTCGCACGTGACGTGCAATGGGCCGGCACAGTAACCTGCTTCAAAAACAAAACATGAAGAAAAATGTAGAAATTAGGGCTTGTTTGGGACTACTCCGCTTCACAAAAATCGGTTTCGCTCCACTAAATTCACTTTGGAGCAGTTCCATCTAGAAGTTGTAGTACTATCAAAGAGAATGTTTGGCTGCCATCTAGTTTCAGCTTCAAAAATCAGAAATTTGGTGGAAAGGATCTATTTGATTGGTTGAGGGGGAAGAAACGAAGGGGTGTCCACTTATTGGTGGCAGTGGTGGGTAATTTCCACCTAACTCCAGCTTTTAGAGTTTTTTGGAGCACCTCCTGAAGAACTTCATAAAAAACTAAGGCTAACCATAATGGGGGTAACTTAGGTAGTAACTTAACACATCCCAAGATAATTTTGCTTATGTGGCAAGTATTTAATAAGGAGAGAGGTGCTTGGAGTAACATAATGTGTTACTGTAACATAGCGCTTCCTAAGATAAAATGAGTCTATAAGACGATAAATGAAACAAACTATGACACTACTACTAAGATACTTTGCACTATGGGGGTAGTAACTTAGACTAGTGTCATGCATATGACACTAGTCTAACTTACTCCCCACTATGACTAGCCTAAGAGTTGTACCCCAGATTCTAGTTTTTTTGCGGAGCGGCATATCGTGGAGCTACCCTGTTTGGCTTGTGTTTTCTGAAACGTAGCTGAATTTTAAGGAGCAAAGCAGTCCCAAATTGGGATTTGTCGGCAGCCTAACGCAACAACCACTGGACCAAACTCACTCTACTGTCAACTACCAGTTAACCTTTCTTTTAGTAAAACGTTAACATATGCCATGTATAAATTAATTAAAAAAGGAACCCTAAATTTATAAAAAAATTCATCAATTTTTAAGAAAAGTCCACAAAACTGAATAAGTTCATCAATTTTGGAGGAAAGTTCACAAACTAGGAAAGTCTTCATCGATTTTGAAAAAAGGTTAAACAATTTTGGTAAAAAGTTCATCTTTTTTTAATAAATTATCAAAAGAAGTTCATCAGTTTTCAAAAATGTTCACAAACCGTGAAAAAGTTCGATTGATTTGAAAACAAGTTCATCAATTTTGGCAAAAAAAATCACAAAAGTGAAAAAGTTCATCAACTTTCAGCAAATAATTCATGAGTTTGAAAAAAGTTTATTAATTTTGAAAATTAAGTTCGTGAATTCAACAAAAAGGTCACCGTAGTTTGAAAAACTTCGTGGACATCGATAGAAAAAGTTCACGCATTTTGAGAAAAAAGAAAGGAAAAAGGGACAAGAAAAATAGAAAAGGAGATGAGAAGAGAAAACAAGAAAAAAGAAAAGAAAGGAAGAAAGAAAACAAAAAGTAAAACTGAATAAAATCATCAGAAACTCACTAACAAATTTAAGAATGCTCTCGGGATATATTTTGAAAACAATAAAATATATGAAGCATGTGACAAAATGTTGTATGAAAAGAGAAATATATTAGACTGGAGTCAAAAGGGGTGCCATTTTTAACAAAAATGTGTAACATGACCTACATATATTAACTACAACATACAAATATAGGTAGGTCACATTGGCTACAACATACAAATATATGTAGGTCATGCTACAAAAATGTGTAACATGACCTATGTAGCATGACCTACATATATTTGCTACAACGTATAAATACTAGTGGTTGGGGCGCCACCGGGTGGCACCGCTTAAGGCGTGCATGTGTGGTGCCAGGTAGGTGGCCGCACTTTTCATTCACTTCTTGGCGCTATGGGTAGAACATGTACATGGAACTGCTGATCAACTCATGTGGACTTTGATTACAGTTCAAGCTGAGTAGTGTAGATAGTAGTTACAAGACCAACAGAAATGCATTACTTGCAATGTACATTCATAAAATAAATCAGAGATATTATTAATAGGTAGGCTTATATGAACATAGAGTAGCAGTCTTACATCCTACAAAGACTAGCAACTATAGAGATGATGGACTACAGAGCCTAAATTTTCTAAACTCAAGCATCCACAAAATGAAATCATCTCATGATGATGATGAATGATAACCACTCGGCATAACTCCAAAGACCCAATAAAAAGCCAAGACTCTTCGACTAAAATTTTGAATCATGAAAGAGAATCATAGCAGGCCGATGATCTGAACTACAACCGAGGAGTTCTTTCCTCCCTCTTTCCCTGAATTACATGTCTACAAATAAATTTCAGAACCATGGGGACAACATGGAGTTCCAGTGAGTTGGTATGAGATCGCAAGAAAGGAGATCCTGAAGCTATCTATCTGAAATCCATCTGATGGTAGTACCAATATATATCATACCCATATATTAAAAATGTGATATTGACCACAAAAGTATTGCAGGACAATTAGAAAAGAACACATGACATCCTAAAAAGAAGAACATATGAGATCTTAATCACAACATATAAAGTTCAATGTTTTTACAAAATCAAATGACTCCTAATCTTTTATCGTTACCATATGTGGGAGCCGACAGTTTTGCTAAAAATGATTCTATTTTAACTTCAGTTATACAAAGTTCCTATATCAAATAATTTAAACATCAAAAAATCATGCAAAATATTTATTGAAATTTCTTAACAGAAAAGATAAGAGCGGAAGGGGGAGACTACTCATGAAAAATACTATGCAACAGACAATATTATTAATTATTAGACATATTTTCTCAATAACACTTATAACAAAATGGGCCCCCTAAATTTTGGATTAATGTAAAAGAAGAAGCAAGTGCAGACCTGTGGAGTTGCCAATTTATTGACTTTTTGATGATTAGTGGCTGGGGCGTGCCATTGGCACGCCTCCTGAGCGTTGATGTGTGCACTTATCTAGCTTACACACATCCTTAGGTCTAGGTTGATCCTTGATTATATACAACAAAAGTGATTTGGCTACAAGTAAATGTAGCTATTGGACATGATGAGGGTGCTCCCTCTTGAGCGTTATTGTATGCACTAATCATACTGCAACGTTCTAACAGCGCGGACAAACGACAGTGGTTAAAAATATAACACTACCGATAGCAACAAAAAATAGCAGCCCCTAGAAAACCTCTGGCATGGTTCTTTTAAATCACATTCTCCATAATCAGCTTGTCTCCGGTGTATCCCTTCTCTTTAAAAAATATAACACTACCGACAGGCATGGAGGTCACTAACTTATAAAGTGGGTAAGCACCGCAAAGATGACATTCATGACCTGGGCACCCGTGTATCCCTTCTCTATAATCAGCTTGTCTATATACCATGCCCCTAGAGAATAGCCGCAGAATAGAAGCGTCATGACGGTGCCCATGTGATACGTCTCCAACGTATCTATAATTTTTGATTGCTCCATACTATATTATCTACTGTTTTAGGAAAATTGGGCTTTATTTTCCACTTTTATATTATTTTTGGGACTAACCTATTAACCGGAGGCCCAGCCCAGATTTGCTGTTTTATGCCTATTTCAGTGTTTCGAGGAAAAGGAATATCAGACGGAGTCAAAACGGAACGAAATCAACTGAAGAAGTTATTTTTTGGAAGGAAACCCACCTGATGGACTTGGACCCCACGTCAGAAGATACGGGAGGTGCTCACGAGGGTGGGGGGTGCGCCCTCCCCCCATGGGCGCGCCCCCTGCCTCATGGGGCCCCCGTAGCTCCACCGACGTACTCCTTTCACCCATATATACCGTCGAACCCTAAAACTTCCAGAACAGAACATAGATCGGGAGTTCCGCCGCCGCAAGCCTCCAGAGCCACGAAAAACCAATCGGGACCCCTTTCCGGTACCCTGCCGGAGGGGGGATCCATCTCCGGTGGCCATCTTCATCATCCCGGCGCTATCCATGACGAGGAGGGAGTAGTTCACCCTCAGGGATGAGGGCATGTACCAGTAGCTATGTGTTTGATCTCTCTCTCTCGTGTTCTCTCTCGTGTTCCATCTATGGCACGATCTTGATGTATCCCGAGCTTTGCTATTGTAGTTGGATCTTATGTTTCTTCTCCCCCTCTACTCTCTTGTGATGAATTGAGTTTCCCCTTTGAAGTTATCTTATCGGATTGAGTCTTTTATGAACACTTGATGTATGTCTTGCCGTGCTTATCTGTGGTGACAATGGGATATCACGTGCCACTTGATGTATGTTTTGGTGACCAACTTGCGGGTTCCGCCCATGAACCTATGCATAGGGGTTGGCACACGTTCTTGATTCTCCGGTAGAAACTTTGGGGCACTATTTGAAGTACTTTTATGTTGGTTGGATAAATCTGAGATTGTGTGATGCATATCGTATAATCATGCCCACGGATACTTGAGGTGACAATGGAGTATCTAGGTGACATTAGGGTTTTGGTTGATTTGTGTCTTAAGGTGTTATTCTAGTAAAAACTCCAGGGTTGTTTGTGACACTTATAGGAATAGCCCAACGGATTGATTTGAAAGAATAACTTTGAGGTGGTTTCGTACCCTACCATAATCTCTACGTTTGTTCTCCGCTATTAGTGGCTTCGAAGTGACTCTTTGTTGCATGTTGAGGGCTCGTTATATGATCTATCTATGTTATTATTGTTGAGAGAACTTGCACTAGTGAAAGTATGAACCCTAGGCCTTGTTTCCTATCATTGCAATACCGTTTACGCTCACTTTTATCATTAGTTACCTTGCTGTTTTTACATTTTCAGATTACAAATACCTTTGTCTACCATCCATATTGCACTTGTATCACCATCTCTTCGCCGAACTAGTGCACCTATACAATTTACCATTGTATTGGATGTGTTGGGGACACAAGAGACTCTTTGTTATTTGGTTGCAGGGTTGCTTGAGAGAGACCATCTTCATCCTACGCCTCCTACGGATTGATAAATCTTAGGTCATCCACTTGAGGGAAATTTGCTACTGTCCTACAAACCTCTGCACTTGGAGGCCCAACAACGTCTACAAGAAGAAGGTTGTGTAGTAGACATCAAGCTCTTTTCTGGCGCCGTTGCCGGGGAGGCTAGGAAAGCGGCACTCACACCCCGTCAACTAAGCTCTTTTCTGGCGCCGTTGCCGGGGAGGTGAGTGCTTGAAGGTATATCTTTAGATCTTGCAATCGAGTCTTTTAGTTTCTTGTTTTATCACTAGTTCAGTTTATAAAAGAAAATTACAAAAAAATGGAATTGAGTTTGTCTCATACACTTCACCTTTTTAATATCTTTCGTGAGTATGATGGAAAAGAAAATTGTGCCAAAGTGCTAGAAGAAGAATTATATAGAATTTTGGCACTAAATATTTGAATGATGAGCATGATTGCAATGTTGTTAGTACGAATTCTTTGAATATCCATGATGCTAATGATATGCAAAGCCACAAGCTCGGGGAAGCTATGTTTGATGAAGATGATATTTTTGGTCCCCCAAGCTTTGATGAGCAAATTTATTATGATGAAAGCATGCCTCCTATCTATGATGATTATTATGATGAAACGTATGCTTTAAAGAATAATGATAACCATGAAACTTGTCATCTTGATCTTAATTTTCAATCACATGATAGCTATTTTGTTGAGTTTGCTCCCACTATTATTCATGAGAAGAATTTTGCTTATGTGGAGAGTAATAAATTTTCTATGCTTGTAGATCATGAAAAGAATGCTTTAGGTGCTGGTTATATTGTTGAATTCATTCATGATGCTACTGAAAATTATTATGAGGGAGGAACATATGCTTGTAGGAATTGCAATAATATCAAGTTTCCTCTCTATGTGCTTAAAATTTTGAAGTTATGCTTGTTTTACCTTCCTATGCAAGTTGATTCTTGTTCCCACAAGTTGTTTGCTCACAAAATCCCTATGCATAGAAGTGGGTTAGACTTAAATGTGCTAGTCATATTCTTCATGATGCTCTCTTTATGATACAATCCTTATCTTTTATGTGAGCATCATTGAAATCATCATGCCTAGCTAGGGGCGTTAAACGATAGCGCTTGTTGGGAGGCAACCCAATTTTATTTTTGTTCCTTGCCTTTTGTTCCTGTTTAGTAATAAATAATTCATCTAGCCTCTGTTTAGATGTGGTTTTATGCTTTTAATTAGTGTTTGTGCCAAATAGAACCTTTGGGAAGACTTGGGGAAAGTCTTGTTGATCATGCTGTAAAAAGAGAAACTTTAGCGCTCACGAGAATTGCTGCCATTTTTATTTGGAGAGTTATATTTAGTTAATTCTTTTTGCAGATGATTAATAGATAAATTCCTAAGGTCCAGAAATTTATGTGAGAATTTTATGAGTTTCATAAGTATACGTTTGATCCAGATTACTACAGACTGTTCTGTTTTTGACAGATTCTATTTTTGTGTGTTGTTTGCTTATTTTAATAAATCTATGGCTAGTAAAATAGTTTATAAACCATAGAGAAGTTGGAATACATTAGGTTTAACACCAATATAAATGAATAATGAGTTCATTACAGTACCTTGAAGTGGTGATTTATTTTCTTATACTAACGGAGCTTACGAGTTTTCTGTTAAGTTTTGTGTTGTGAAGTTTTCAAGCTTTGGGTAAGGATTCGATGGACTATGGAATAGGGAGTGGCAAGAGCCTAAGCTTGGGGATGACCAATGCACCCCCAGGTAATATTCAAGGACAACCAAGAGCCTAAGCTTGGGGATGCCCCGAAAGGCATCCCCTCTTTCGTCTTCGTTCATCGGTAACTTTACTTGAAGCTATATTTTTATTCACCACATGATATGTGTTTTGCTTGGAGCGTCGTGTCATTTTATTTTGTTTTGCTTGCTGTTTGGATACAATACCAAGATCTGAAATTATTAAATGGGAGAGTCTTCACATAGTTACATAATTAGTCGACTACTCATTGATCTTCACTTATATCTTTTGGAGTAGTTTGTTGTTTGCTCTAGTGCTTCACTTATACCTTTTAGAGCATGGTGGTAGTTTTATTTTTAAGAAATAAATGAACTCTCATGTTTCACATAGATTATTTTGAGTCATTAATAGCATGGTAATTCGCTTAATGTTAATATACTTGGTATTCAAGATATGTGAAACTTTCTTTTGAGTGCGTTGAATACTAAGATAAGTTTGATGCTTGATAATTGTTTTGAGATATGGAGGTGATAATATTAGAGTCATGCTAGTTGAGTAGTTGTGAATTTAAAGAATACTTGTGTTGAAGTTTGTGATTCCCGTAGCATGCACGTATGATGAACCGTTATGTGATGAACTCAGAGCATGATTTATTTATTGATTGTCTTCCTTATGAGTGGCGGTCGGGGACGAGCGATGGTCTTTTCCTACCAATCTATCCCCCTAGGAGCATGCGCGTAATACTTTGCTTTGATAACTTGTAGATTTTTGCAATAAATATATGAGTTCTTTATGACTAATGTTGAGTCCATGGATTATACGCACTTTTTCCCATCCTTCCACTATTGC
Source organism: Triticum aestivum (assembly GCF_018294505.1). Taxonomy (NCBI): domain Eukaryota; kingdom Viridiplantae; phylum Streptophyta; class Magnoliopsida; order Poales; family Poaceae; genus Triticum; species Triticum aestivum. The sequence continues at coordinate 537,882,360 of NC_057809.1, read as the reverse complement.
TAGCCTCTCTAATACCGCGCACCTTTCGCCGGTATCATACACCCACCATATACCTTCCTCAAAACAGCCACCATACCTACCTATTATGGCATTTCCATAGCCATTCCGAGATATATTGCCATGCAACTTTCCACCGTTCCGTTTATTATGACACGCTCCATCATTGTCATATTGCTAGCATGATCATGTAGTTGACATCGTATTTGTGGCAAAGCCACCGTTCATAATTCTTTCATACATGTCACTCATGAGTCATTGCATATCCCGGTACACCGCCGGAGGCATTCATATAGAGTCATATTTTGTTCTAAGTATCGAGTTGTAATTGTTGAGTTGTAAGAAAAATAAAAGTGTGATGATCATCATTATTAGAGCATTGTCCCAAGTGAGGAAAGGATGATGGAGACTATGATTCCCCCACAAGTCGGGATGAGACTCCGGACGAAAAATAAAAAAAGAGAAAAAAAGAGGCCATAAAAAAGAGAGAAAAGGCCCAAACAAAAAAATAAAAAAATAAAAAAATGAGAGAAAAAGAGAGAAGGGACAATGCTACTATCCTTTTACCACACTTGTGCTTCAAAGTAGCACCATGATCTTCATGATAGAGAGTCTCTCATTTTGTCACTTTCATATACTAGTGGGAATTTTTTATTATAGAACTTGGCTTGTATATTCCAATGATGGGCTTCCTCAAAATGCCCTAGGTCTTCTTGAGCAAGCGAGTTGGATGCACACCCACTTAGTTTCTTTTGTTGAGCTTTCACATACTTATAGCTCTAGTGCATCCGTTGCATGGCAATCCCTACTCACTCACATTGATATCTATTGATGGGCATCTTCATAGCCCGTTGATATGCCTAGTTGATGTGAGACTATCTTCCCTCTTTTTGTCTTCTCCACAACCACCATTCTATTCCACATATAGTGTTATATCCATGGCTCACGCTCATGTATTGCGTGAAGATTGAAAAAGTTTTGAAAATGTTAAAGTATGAAACAATTGCTTGGCTTGTCATCGGGGTTGTGCATGATTTAAATATTTTGTATGGGGAAGATGGAGCATAGCCAGACTATATGATTTTGTAGGGATAACTTTCTTTGGCCATGTTATTTTGAGAAGACATGATTGCTTTGTTAGTATGCTTGAAGTATTATTATTTTTATGTCAATATGAACTTTTGTCTTGAATCTTTTGGATCTGAATATTCATATCACAAGTAAGAAGAATTGCAATGAAATTATGCCAACTAGCATTCCACATCAAAAATTATCTTTTTACCATTTACCTACTCGAGGACGAGCAGGAATTAAGCTTGGGGATGCTTGATACGTCTCCAACGTATCTATAATTTTTGATTGCTCCATGCTATATTATCTACTGTTTTAGGCAATATTGGGCTTTATTTTCCACTTTTATATTATTTTTGGGACTAACCTATTAACCGGAGGCCCAGCCCAGATTTGCTGTTTTATGCCTATTTCAGTGTTTCGAGGAAAAGGAATATCAGACGGAGTCAAAACGGAACGAAATCAACTGGAGAAGTTATTTTTGGAAGGAAACCCACCTGATGGACTTGGACCCCACGTCAGAAGATACGGGAGGTGCTCACGAGGGTGGGGGGCGCGCCCTCCCCCCTGGGCGCGCCCCCTGCCTCGTGGGGCCCCCGTAGCTCCACCGACGTACTCCTTTCACCCATATATACCGTCGTACCCTAAAACTTCCAGAACAGAATATAGATCGGGAGTTCCGCCGCCGCAAGCCTCCAGAGCCACGAAAAACCAATTGGGACCCCTTTTCGGTACCCTGCCGGAGGGGGGATCCATCTTCGGTGGCCATCTTCATCATCCCGGCGCTATCCATGACGAGGAGGAAGTAGTTCACCCTCGGAGATGAGGGTATGTACCAGTAGCCATGTGTTTGATCTCTCTCTCTCTCGTGTTCTCTCTCGTGTTCCATCTATGGCACGATCTTGATGTATCCCGAGCTTTGCTATTGTAGTTGGATCTTATATTTCTTCTCCCCCTCTACTCTCTTGTGATGAATTGAGTTTCCCCTTTGAAGTTATCTTATCGGATTGAGTCTTTTATGAACACTTGATGTATGTCTTGCCGTGCTTATCTGTGGTGACAATGGGATATCACGTGCCACTTGATGTATGTTTTGGTGACCAACTTGCGGGTTCCGCCCATGAACCTATGCATAGGGGTTGGCACACGTTCTTGATTCTCCGGTAGAAACTTTGGGGCACTATTTGAAGTACTTTTATGTTGGTTGGATAAATCTGAGATTGTGTGATGCATATCGTATAATCATGCCCACGGATACTTGAGGTGACAATGGAGTATCTAGGTGACATTAGGGTTTTGGTTGATTTGTATCTTAAGGTGTTATTCTAGTAAAAACTCCAGGGTTGTTTGTGACACTTATAGGAATAGCCCAACGGATTGATTTGAAAGAATAACTTTGAGGTGGTTTCGTACCCTACCATAATCTCTACGTTTGTTCTCCGCTATTAGTGGCTTCGGAGTGACTCTTTGTTGCATGTTGAGGGCTCGTTATATGATCTATCTATGTTATTATTGTTGAGAGAACTTGCACTAGTGAAAGTATGAACCCTAGGCCTTATTTCTTATCATTGCAATACCGTTTACGCTCACTTTTATCATTAGTTACCTTGCTGTTTTTATATTTTCAAATTACAAATACCTTTATCTACCATCCATATTGCACTTGTATCACCATCTCTTTGCCGAACTAGTGCACCTATACAATTTACCATTGTATTAGGTGTGTTAGGGACACAAGAGACTCTTTGTTATTTGGTTGCAGGGTTGCTTGAGAGAGACCATCTTCATCCTACGCCTCCTACGGATTGATAAACCTTAGGTCATCCACTTGAGGGAAATTTGCTACTGTCCTACAAATCTCTGCACTTGGAGGCCCAACAACGTCTACAAGAAGAAGGTTGTGTAGTAGACATCACCATGCTCGATGGCTGGTGGGGAGTCGGCGGCGCCGAGCCGCCTCCTGTTTCAATTTAACAACTCTCTGCTTGCGAAGCTCCTCAAACCAAGCACTGCAATGAAGCAAATGCAATTGTAAGTACTAGTACATCAATCTAAAAGTTACTTCACTGGAGGACACAAACAATCTATGTTAAACTACAGTTAATAATGACAGTTGAAATGTCCTGCATATTTTGGCTAAGGTACTAAAAATGCATACGAGAATGTTAATAATCATCATTTGAATACATTTCTTCTTCTATCACCTCTCTACTTGATCCCCAGTCCTGCCCAGTGCCCATGATGGATTAGAACTGAAAATTCGTGCACCAAACATCCAAACATTGTCCTTGGAATACATCATGGTATGTAGTATACGCAAGCACAAACTAAATGGGAAGATCATTAACGTCGATAAGTTAGTAGAGACATCACAGGGATAGAAAACACTTACTCGCATGCTTGAATCCCTGGAAATTTTGCTTCACATTGCTGCAAACAAAAAAAGACAGCCAACCAATCAATACTGTAACTTCTTCCAAACATGAGATGGGACAGGCCTTAAGGGATTCAGGTTCCCTGCTTCCCACATAATTTCAAAATTACAATTATTTTGATTTATAAAACCAACTGTGTGAGTGTTCAAAATGTTTTTGCGAATGGGCACAAAGCTCCCGCATATCCAAACTTTTTGGACAAATTGCCCTTGGTAATTGGTACCAAAGCGAGCAAAAATTGTGTAACCTGTGTCATACTGTAATTATATACAGGACCAATTGATATTATACTACATTCTTCCTCAAAAGAAAAAATAAACCATGCCATATTTTACCCATGGATGGTGGTTGGGTGTTGATTTGTCTTGAAATACGAAAGTGGTCGCTAATATCACAAAGATTAAGTTCAGCTAAGATCAGGCATGATTTGCAGGATGAGGAGTTAATTGACCTGCTGGTGCATCCTCCATTATTCATAGAGTAGCTTCCAAATGTACTCACTTTCACCTCATTTTCTTGTAAATACTGATGGTAATCCCGCAGGGCGGTGTCTCAAGTTACAATTTATGAAGTTGCTGCAGCAACATGAGAAGATAGCTGAAACCAGGCACATTACTGTGTTAGAACCAAAGCTTGTAAAATTGCCACCCTTATCAAAACAGGATTGTTCTTGGTTCTTCAAGACAAAAACCGAATGCACCTACAGAGAAATATGGGTATTATATCATGCTTGTGCGTGGAGGGAAGCTGGCATCACCAGCATCTCCCGTGGACAAGGAGGAACTTTAGGAGGAGCATGTGGACGACGGCTGCCTCGAGCAGAAGAAGCTCTCAATGTGCACATAACCTGCATAAGTTACAAAATGATCCACCAGTAACTTTTCAGGCTCAAGCAAAAAAAATGTCCGCATAGTAATAAGCAAATAAGCATTGTTCAAAATTAATTGCAGAAAATATATTAATCAAACTATATTAAACTATACAATTGACGCTCACAAGAGTATACATGTGAATATGGAGATCACACCAAACTGCTTTATGTAGCAAAGCACATACCAGATTTCTCTGTGATCTCATTCTAGTCAAGCAACACTTCTTCCTTCTCCCAATGAGAAATATGGAACGTCATGCTAAAACACCAAAGGGCCTTAGTTTCAGGATAAACTGGGTACGTACTGGTTTGACCTAGATGCACAAAAAGAGTTAATCATCCAAACCTAGCAAAAAATGTTTTACACCGTCGCTCAACACCTTGCGTAGGTTCTTGCTTAAGAATTCAATGCCGTGCAAGCCAAAAATGGCGTCTCCCTTGAACTAAAAAATGGTGCCTAGGTTTCAAAAGATGAGAAACTCCTTTGAGCGCAAACACGGGGCCTACTTCTCAAAAGATGAGAAACTCTCACCTGCCCTGTTATGAGCAACCCAGATGCTTCAGTTCTTTACACCAGGTTCAGATACTCTACTACAGAACAGATAGATAACCGAAATATATGTACACCGGTAACATACTTTGCCGTACAATAGACAAGACAAAGATACTATCGTTCTCTTAAAATAAACCATTTGATCCCATCGCCTCCAAGCCTCCAATCTTTACTCATTCTGCAGTTTTCTTGTCAGCATTACTGCAACACAAACTCCACATCAAAATCATAAAAACTGCAAACGCACATACATCAAACAACTGAAACTTGTGCAGACGGATGAAGGCGGGGGCGGTAAAAAAATTAGGAGAGGGAAAGGAGAGAGACAACCTGCATAAGGACAGATCGATGATCTACGAAACCAACCAGGTCGCATTTTGTTGTGGGTTGCTCCTCCCACGGCCACCCCCTCCACCTGTTAGACCTCCTCTGCCTCGGCCTCCAGCGACCTGAAGCGGTCGGTCAGCTCGGCCAACGGGTTGGCCCCGCCCCCTCGACTCGTCTGCGCCGCCGCAGTCTGAGGAGGCCATCACCACCAGCGACGCTTCTTCTGCCCCATCCCCGGTTGAGGAGCATGGATGGTGGCTGCGGCAACCCTAGCGGAGAGGCGAGAGAGGAGAGGCAGAGGGAGGAAAAGAAAGGCTAAGGTGGAGCTCGGGACGGAAGATGAAGCACGAGCACGGGTGAGGGCCACGGCGGCGGCGGAGGAGGAACCCTAGCTGGGAGGAAAGAACGAAAGATTGGTTGGGTGCGAGAGGTGCGAGCGTTTTGTTTTTGTCCTTATTTTTTTGGGATCGTTCGTGTTTTATTTTGTCTTCGTTCGGCACAGTAAATCTCGGCAGGTGGATCGCCCAGCGATCGCCCTTGCCACGACTCTTAAAGGGTTGTATATGTAGGTCATCCTACATAAATGTGTAGCATTACCGTCTATGTCAGCAAAAAATAAGTGAACTAATTAACATAGGTTTGCTGAGGTGGCATGGTTGCATGAATAGATATAGAAGTAAAAAAATTCGTTGACATATCAACTAAGGCTGGTTGTAATGGGGAGTATCATATACTAGTATCATGCATATGATATTAGTCTATAATACTACATCCCTAATGCATAGTATCATAAGTTGGTATCATAGAAGACTACATTTATTGCCATGCATGACACAAAGTAGCACATCATTTAATATGATACGGTATCATGATATGATACTCAAGCCTCTCTTTTTTCATTTAATTCTATGCCATCTCACCAAACTTGCTTAGTTAGCATGTATAGTATTACCTATGATACTTCCATTATGGACAGCCTAAGAATCAGCATGTGAAACTGAATCGATGTGGCCTGCTGCTCGCTGCCAACTGCAAAGAACAGAAGTTCAGAACCAAGGGAGGCAGGGAGCGGGACAGCGAGGGATGGATTCTTGGCGCTGTCTGCACACGTAATCGTCAATCAACCAACGGCAACAGCCGCGGCCGCCTGGCGGCTCGCGTGCTATCTGCAAAGAGAACATAACAGGGTATGATGGGAAGGAAGGCGCCGGTTCGTCTCCGTGTCTGATCGACTCGATCGATGGACTTTTATCGGGCATTGGCAACGATGGACGTGTGTGTTAATGGGCCTTTTTCACCGTTTTAGTCTTCTGAGGCCGTAGCGTTGCTGCACTATAAGAAAAGGGTCAGTCTAGGACATATCTTATGTCACATCTAGACTGATGTCCACTCTGTTTATGGTCTATTTTTATTGTTTTAGTTTTTTTTTGTTTCTTGTTGCTACATTATATATTGGGAAGCTTAGATGTGACATCCTTAAAAAAACATCTAGATGTGAATTAGACAAACTGTTATAGAAACGTCAAACCTACCCGCGTTGCTGGTCTGGTCGAGACGCTACGTGGCATGACAAAAACACCAAAGTGTGTGGCATTGCTGGAAACACCAAAGGGGGTCGCGTTGCTGCCCAAATACGAAACATCATTGTTAGTGGCGTTTCAAGTAGCTTGTTCACATTTGCCACTTATTTATGAAGGGGACCAACACATGTTAGTTCGGCATTTTCAAATAGAAAAAAAGTCACGACTTATGGTGTTACCAAAAGGTAAGATACTAAGATCGTGAAATAGTTTTGTGTGGAGTTTATCTTGTACTAAAGTTCTCTGCAAAGGTCAAAATTATGAAAAAGGCCATGCGAGCGCGCGGTTTGCTACAGCCATTTGGGCCAAGTCATGGTAGTCTACTGGGCCAAGTCGTGGTGAAGCCTCTGTTTTTCGGTTCAAATGCTGGACTAGCATGTACCGGTTTCATTTTTCTTTATATATACATGCACGGAAAACCCTGGCGAATTGTCGGGGATTCGTACAGGGATATGGGCCGGCCCACTTCCAGCTTTAAACACAGTGCGACCGATGGTGGGAACTCGAACTGGGATTTTTCCCGTGCTGCTTCCTTTCTCGGTTTTTCTGTTTTCTTTCAGTTTTCTTTTCTGTTTTCTCTTTCCCTTTCTCATTCTCTTTTTCTTTTCCTTTATTTTTATTTTACTTTTTCATGTTTTTTCCTTTTCAAAAAAGTTGAGAAATTTCAAATATGTTCGTGAAATTTGTTCAAATTTAAAAATGTTCCTATTAATTTTTTTCCTGAAATGTAAAAAAGTTCAAAATTTTTAAAGAAATTAGAATTAGAAATTTGTTTGCTTATTTTCAAAATATGTTCTATAATTTCAGAAAACTTTACATAATTTTCAAAATGATAAACATTTGGGAAAATGTTTGCATTTTTAAAATTTGTTCACAAATTCAAAAAATATTCAGGAATTTAATTTTATTCTTCATATTTTCACAATTTTTTCATCAATTCAAAAAAGTTCATGTTTTTGAAATTGTTCACAAATTCAAAAATTGTTCTTGTTTTTTAAGTTTGTTCATGTTTTCAAAAGAATTTCACAAATGCAAAATTTGATTCGGGAATTTTTAACTATATTGCATTAAAAGTTGTTCATAATTTGAAGAATGTTCCTATTTTCAAATTTTGTTCCAATGTTGAAAATTTCGAAATATCTTTGGGGTTTTATAAAAGATGTATTGAAATTTCAAATTTTGTTCACATTTTCTTTCTTCATAAAATTGTATGTGTTTTCCTAATATTTTTAAATAATTTAGAAATCCAGATGGTACAGCAAATAACGTGGTACAATGAATACGCCGTTACACTGACTTCTTAAATGTTTAGCGATGTCATATGCCACTAGTAGTTGTTGGCTGTAGTGGCTAGCATCACTCCTAAACTATTTGGGAGTCATGAGGTCGATTCCTTCCTACATGCTTACTCCACTTCGGTGCCTTGAAATGGGCCGGCCCATGGCGGCGTCTCCTTGTGCGTCGGCGTGCTCTTGGACACAACGGGCGTCCAATAGGAGCTCCCTACATGCACATCATATACAATATATATACCTATTTTTTTTGCCAAAAATAATGAGCATTCAACTGAATACTCTTAAATTGAGGTGGGCCCACCCCTGACCACTCTGATGTTCCAGTGTCTGTTTTAGTGTCTATACATGCTTACTCCACTTGCATATTGTCCGCATGTCGAGCGAAGGGTGAATTCATATGGTTTTTTCTTTTCTTATACAAATCAAATGCCCAATCTTGTAAGGTTCATGTTTTTTTTCAAAATAGAGGGAAGGACGTGAAAAGACCGTCATTTTTTCAGATATGTGCATCACCAGAGGGAATTTACAACTTTAGGCCTCTTTAAACTTTTGCCCAGACCTTTAATCGTGGCGCTCCGGTGTCCATACATGCCGAGCCAAGCGTTGCTGCCGACACGCATGGCGACACACACCGGGCGTGTACGCAGACGCTGTCACGGGCCAGCACCAACACGTGTCCGCCATATAAACTGGGTACACTTGCAGCAAAGCAACCGTCGGGACTCTTGCAGTAAGTGACATGACAAGCTGGAGCCACTATGCTATGCTATGCTAGCTTCGACACATATGATCGGACTGACGCGGCACCACCATTGCCGACACGAGGCTCGCTGCTGCCTGCACTGCGCTGCGCTGCGCACATTATGCCCAGCCCGACGGAATCTCTCTCCCCTGCCGTCGCCTCCAGATTCCGGCACCACCCGCGCTGGTTCGCTCGCCCGGGGAGAATCTAGGTCAAAGTCTAGATTCTAGCGCGGCTGCACAGAGACTCAAGGAGTATTATTGGAGGGCAAGCAGTAGAAACCAGCCAATCTCCTGCCGTTCCGCCTCTATAATATGACTCGATCATGGGGGAAAAGAAGGGAACCTTTAGGGCCACGTGAAGTCGAAAGCTGTTTCTGTGCACCTACTACTATCGTGCATGGCCATGGATGATGGGTGGTGTGGAGCTAGGTGCTGCTTTCCGGTGTCCCCAGCTCCCTTTGTTTCTTTTATGAACACGATGCATGATCGGTGGACATGCCTAGTAGGATGATGGGATGGAAGCGTGCAACCTGCCAGTACGCAATTATGTAGACCGCCCGATTAGTATATGTATTGCTTTGGTGCAATGTGGGCTGCTGGTTGGTGCTCGCCAGCCAGTGGTGTCTCTCTCTCTCTCTCCCCCCTTCCCTCTCAACAACGTTTTATTTGGGGGTAGAAGTGTAGTTGATTTTATGAAAAAGAAAGAAGTGTAGTTGATTATATGAAGCGACAAGACACATTATATGGCTTGTCAGTGGCAATGCATTGTGCAATCCAATAATGGTGTTGGTTATAGTTTTTAGTTATCATGTGATTGCTCAACCGCCCAAAATCAATTTGATATTTTGTCCTAACTAGGTATGGTCGGTGCTCACTTCGGTAACCGGCAGATTCTGATAGCTGGACTGACAACAATATTCTCAGCACAGCACATGCTATATCCCTTACTTAATTTATGCGTTAACAACTCTGTCAACACAATGCATTGCTATTAGTACATTTTCTGGTTGCAGTTGTGCCTTTGAGGTATTTTACTATGTCAACACATTTTCTGGTTGAAGTTATGCCCATGGGTATACATTTTTAGTATATCAATACATTTTTCTCTAGCTTCATCCTCGTCAATGCATATTCTTTGCCTAATTCCTCACCTTCGAAGCAAAAGAATAAATCAGTAGGCAATCTTGTTATGTGGGCTCAAATCCTTCGCAGCAAGTACCTCCAGACAAAAACTTTGTCCCAGGTTACAGTCAGGCCGACCGATTCACCTTTCTGGAAAGGCCTGATGAAAGTCAAATAGTCCTTGTTTAATAGGACGAAGTTTGTCATTGGAAACGGCACGAGTACACGTTTCTGGGAGGATACTTGGCTCGGCGAGACACCCTTGGCCATCCAATATCCGTCTTTATACCGCATTGTTCAACGACGTGAGGTGTTCGTTGCATCAGTCTTTCAATCTACCCCCCTTAATATTCAGTTCCGACGAACGCTAGCGGGCAATCGTTGGGAAGAATGGCTCCGTCTAGTTAGGAGACTGATGGAGGTCCAGCTTTCGCAACAACCCGATGAATTACGCTGGAAATTGACTAAGTCTGGAGTATTCACGGTTAAATCAATGTACATTGATGTTATTAATTCGAACTCCATTCCTACGTCCAAGCATGTTTGGGATGTCAAAGTTCCTTTAAAAATAAAAGTGTTTATGTGGTTTGTCCATAAACAAGTTATTTTAACTAAGGATAACTTGATAAAGCGTAATTGGACAGGACCTACTAGGTATAGTTTCTGCGATCGGGATGAGACTATCAAACACCTCTTTTTTGATTGCCCGTTGGCCAAGGTACTTTGGCAGACGGTCCACATTGCTTTTAATATCAATCCACCGAATTCTGTTAATGCGTTATTTGGGACATGACTTAATGGGATTGAGCCTGACTTAGCGAGACATATTCGGGTTGGAGTTTGTCCTTTGTTGTGGACAATCTGGACTTGCAGAAATGATTTGGTTTTTAATAAAATATCATGTATACATTTTTTGCAGGTCATATTCCGAACTACGGCTCTGATCCGTTCGTGGTCGCTACTCACCCAGACGGAGGCCAGGGATCATTTGGTTACTGGGTCTTTCCGCTGAGAGATGGTAGCTCGGGATATCTTCAACCGGTTTGGATGGCGATCATGTAATAGGATAGGCAATTAGTTTCCCTATCTAGTTTTAGCCAGCCGGTTGTGGCGTCTTTTTTTGGCTAGTTGGTGTTTCTAGCTCTTATTGGCTCTGTGTGAGCTTTCTGTGCTTTTTTATTACTTTTGAAGACCTTTGGAACCATGTTGGCACTACTTTATTTGGTTAATAAGATGGCCGTATGCATCTTTCTGATGCAGAGGCCGGAGAATCCCCTTTCAAAAAAAAGAGTAGGCAATCTTGTTGACACGACAATGAGAAAGCTGCAAGTACACCGTACTAAATATACTTTTATTAGAGTGAAAAATGCAACAATTATAATACCTTGGCCCTTGAAAGATCCCACATTTCAGCGATGATACAGTGACTATCATTGCAAATCTTCTATCTATATACTTCTTTTTTCATGGAACTGATCATCTTGGAACCTATATTATCTGGGCTTCAAAGAAGAGAGAATTCTTTGTTTGGCCCTTTCTCAAAGTTTGGTTCCTTTTTTGGCCTAATTTTTTCTCTCCTTTTTCTAACACTTAAACTTCATTTTATTCCCTATGTGACACCTCCTTCAGTTTTGGCTAGTAATGGTGTTAAGTCTGACCTGAAAAGATTGTTTTACCCCTAATGTATTACGTGAACAAATTATTTACATGCAAACACAAAGGTAATGTGATATATTTATTCATGTTTGAATAAGTAAACAAACTAAAAGTATTTATGTGACTAATAATAATAATATGATGAGCGGAACCATGATGAACCCATTCAACCTCTACTGTAGCATATAAATTTGTACACATCAATCTAACGGGTGATCCGTTAGACTGCGTCATGTCGCATAGCTGTGTTCATGCCTCAAGTGTTGCACACGCTCAGGCCATTGCGATACAGATCAGCTGATTGCAATAAGCCATTAGCACAAGCTTCTAATAACTTCTATCTCCATTGAGTGGTTCCAGTGACGAGTCTCCATCACAAATAAACCTCTAAACTACATATACGAATCAATGAGTCACTAGTAGTGCATGTTGAAAGTACGTCCTAGAGGCAATAATATTGTATTATTATATTTCCATGTTCATGATTAAGAGTTTATATTCTATGACATAAGAGCAACCAAAGGGCCGATCCATTTCGTCCGCATGCGTTCGTTTAGGTCGGCGCGGACAAAAGTGGCGTCCCAACGCGCCGACCCAAACCCAAATCACGTCCGCGTCGCGTCCGCGCCGACGCATTTGCGGCCCAAATTTGCGCCCCAAATGCGTCGGCGCGGACGCTGGACGGACGCTTCACGCGCCTTCTCACTATCCGCCGCGTCCCCACATGGCAGCCGTCCAACTACCCGCTGCCCACGCGGTCAGCTTAATTTATGACGACGGGCCCACGCGTCAGCGACGTCGCTCGTCCTTTTTTAAGCCGACCGTGCGGCGGGGCCGTCCTCATCCAAACTCGCCGTCCCCATCTGCCCATCTTGCTCCCTCGTCACCGGCAAACCCTAGCCACCACAACCACAGCGACGATGGGCCTCTTCTCCGGCACCAGCAGCAGCAAGGCCAAGGGCAAGTCCCCCGCCACCCCTTTCCCCTTCGAGTTCCTCCCACCCCCGCCGGCGCCTCGCCGGCAGAGGTAGCGCGTCAGCGTGCCAGTGCACCAGGCGGAGTGGCACTGGCAGAACCGCCAACCTCTGCCGTATCCGGACGTGACGCCGCCGCACGACTGGCATCTGGATCCAGATATGATCCCAGTGCTGGCGGCGCCGCGGTCGGCTCGTGCTCACGCGGAGGAGGAGCGGCGCCGGCGGGCGCTGCTGACGCCGGAGCAGCGCCTCGACAATGCCTACGCAACCGACTCGCCCAACTGGGTGAGGTGGTTCGCCTTCGAGCACGAGGAGGCGAGGCGACGGGGCGTGCGCGAGGTCGACCGGAGGCCAACGCCGCTGGTCGTTCGCGAGGAGGACCAGGCGGCGGAGGACGCCTATCAGGCGGCCCTTGCGGCCGTCTATCAAGAGAGCGAGGAGGACGAGCGGCACAGAGCGGAGGCGGCGGAGGCGGAAGAGGAGGCCCGCTACAAGGCGGCAATGGCGCAGGCCCTTGCCCTCTCCGCGGCGGGCGACAGCGTGGTGCCGCCGTTGGCCCCGCCGCCCCCATCAAGCCGGAGCCGCAGCCGGAGCCCGAGCCCGAGCCCATCGCGCGCTTCTCCTGGAATGGAGTGATGCGCGAGTGGGTGTCCGCGCCACCGATTTGGCTGGGGGCGATGCCGGCGCAGGAGCAGGCCTACCTCGAGATGTGGCGCCAGCGCCGGCTGGCAGAGGAGCGCCGTCAAGGCGAGTACGAGGAGATGCTCGAGCGCGACCTCGAGGAGGAGGCGCGCGAGGCCGAGGAGGTGGCACGCGAGGCCATGGCTGGATAGGTGGCCGCACAGCCCCCCGTCCCGGCACTGCTTGCGCCGGCACAGCCCGACATGGCGGCGCTCTGGAACACGGCGTTCGCCTGGGCCGGGCCGGCGCCGACGTTCATCGACCTCACAGACCCCGAGGACGACGACGACGCCTAGGGCAGCGCGCCGCCTCGTAGTTTAGGCTGTTTTTATTTTTTTAATGCAAATGTGGACGCGTGGACTCTCGCCGGCCTTCGTGGCCGGCTTTAATGTTTAATTAATGTTGTTTCTCTTTTTTTAAATATGCATGCGTATATTTTTTTAGCGCTGTTAAAATGGGTCTCAGGCCAACGTTGGGCGTAGACGCCGACCCAAATGTGGAAGCGGGCATCCATGTCCGTCTGGCCGACCCAAACGGACAAAAAGCGGACGAAATCGCCGTCCGTTTGGGTCGGCCCGTTGGAGTTGCTCTAACTGTTGATCCTGGAATATGCGATTCGGTGGAAAACTAGCATGCACATGTAGAACGATAAGCGGTAAAAGCTGGATTCCTAGTCTCGCCTCTAAAACTAGCTGAAGTGTTGTTCGTGATCACATTTTCTGGATCTTGAGATATCGCTAAGAGTAAGGATAGTCTCAAAACAACATTAAGAGTATAATGTTAGAAGAACGATCATATTAAATCGACCCAAACTTGTTTGTTATACTTTGAGATAATATCGTCGTAAGTCAATTGCTACAACACGAAGTGTTAATATGTGTTTAGTTCCCTAGACCATGAGAGTATCCTAGTCACTTCTTACCGTTTGATAAGCTTTGGGGTTGCTCAAACATCATCTTTAACACGGTGACCATAAAGACAACTTACAGGTTCATCAGAAAGTTTGACGAGGGACACGATAGCTCGAGAGTGGAATTTGCTCCTCCGGCGATGAAGAGGTAGTCTTAGGGCCCTCTCGGTGTAACTACATCCATTATCGTCTGGCCAGACACAGATGACAGTGTCACAGGGATGCCGGAACATGTCAATGACAAAGAAGAACAAAACCTGTAACGAGCCAGTATAGTGAGCATGTGTATGACCCAAAAGGATACCAATATATCTCACCTTAGGTTTTGTAAAGTATCACGAAACAAAGGGAATATCACATGATAACCAAAGGTTCACTTCAATGTTATTTCTGTAATCATAGATATCAATATGGACGTCCACAGTTCCGCTATCGGTCATTGAACGATGTGGTTTCGTTTATGTCTATGATTTACCGAACCTACGGGGTCACAAGCTTAATGTAATCACGATCTGTTGAGTGTTAGTAGTACGAGAGTATTGAGGATTTATTTGTGGAATTATTTCATTAATATTCATAATAGTTTCAAGAGGAACCGAAAGCGTATCGGGGTCACTGGAAGGGTTTCAGAGTTTATCGGGCAATACCAGATATTACTGATAAATAATATATAGATGGAAAATGTTTCTGGTGATATTAAATTAATAATTAAAGACTCTAGTAATTATTAGAAGGCTTTTATATTTACTTTAATATAAACGGTCCTTGTAAGGCCAAGTGGTGGAATGAATATTGGGTCACCATGGCCCAATAGGGAAGGCTCCCCACTTTTCCAAGTGGGGAGGGCGTATTGGAGTGGGGTAGGATTCCTCCTCCCCTCCCTTGGCCGGCGCATCAAGAAGGGGATTTCCCTTCTTGGTGGCAGCCCCTCCCTCACCCTCTAACCTATATATACTAGAGGATTTTGCCCTTTAGGACAGACAACTTTTGGAGCCTCCTTTAGTCTTGTAGTTCTAGTTGCTCCTAGTTGATCAATTAGAGTTTGACCTAGATCCTCTAATCCTTATAATTAGAAGCCCGATGCGGTTCTAACCTAATCCCTCTAATTATGTGGCGACGATTAGCTCTGGACGGCGAAGCGCTACCCGATCTTGAAGACCACACTATAAAAAAATACACTTCCATGATGATACGTGTTTGTCACAGTAGGTCACATTTTCTGTCATGCATGTACATCCATGACGATTTTGTGAAAGAATCAAGATAGTCATACCTGTGTTGTCGTAGAAGTGTTTCATGACATTACCAAAATTATCATCACGGAAGTGTCCACTTCCATGACGATAAATGGTGCATTATGGAAGTGCTTTCGTCAAGGGTGACCGACATATGGCATCCACCGTAACGGGTCGCCGTCAAGCTATCGGGTACGGTTTTGGATCTAATAACCCGCTAACAGCCCGGACCAATGAGGATTTTCCACGTGTAAAATTCTCATTGGCCGGAGGAAACACATGTTGGCTCACCGTTGGGACAGATGTCATCCATTCATTGGACAGGAGGCGCCTATGATATGTCGACACGTGACACGGCCCAACAGAGACCCATTCCAGTGAAAAGGATAGCCCGTTTCACTTGGTCAAAAGGTAACGGGCCGACCCACGGAAAGCCTGCTAACGTCATGTTCGTATATAGCCCATTTACGGCCCGCTGACTCATGGCCCGTTACGGCCTATCGGAATTAAGCCCAGTAGCTTCATCTGGGCCATCCAATATGATTTCAGCCCGTTGTAACTTCCGGCCCATGTATGGCCCATGATGTCTTTCGGCCCATACGAGGCCATTTGTAACTCTTGGCCCATTAACGACCTGTGGTGAATCTGGCCTGCAATGAACAGTGTACCCCATTATACCCATTAACGGCCCATTATTCCATTGGGATGTTTCCAACCCGTGTTCTCTTTCGGCCTTCTCAGGGCCCATTTATTCTTGGGCTCATTTCCAGCATTCAGTTACTTACGGCCCATTAGTGGCCTTTTCTGCTTGTGGGCCAAATTCAGCCCACGGTTACAATGGGCCCGTTTGCGGCCCGTTAATTCGTTGGGCCGTTTTCATAGCGTCATCAAATAAGGCTGATTAACGAAGGCCTGTTATTGTCGGCCCATGAATGGATGATTCCAAATCTAGCCCGTTTACGACCCATAATGCGGTCTGTTATTGGCCCATGTTTGGCCTATCGATCATACGACACGTAGAAGGCCCATTGTTTCTACGACCCTTAGAAGGACCATTGTTTCTACGACCCATAGGAGGCCCATAGTAACTACAGTAAATATGTAGCCCATGGTTATTGTGGCCTAGTTTTAAAAAATAGGTTATTGCAGCCACTGGCAAACTGCGGAAAAAGAATTGCACTGACTACAAGCAAAAAAAATAAACAAGACAACAAGGAAATAAGTAAGCAAGCAACTTATGCTAGGCTATCATGACTATTGCACATATTACATCCACTGGGCATCAAAGTTCGCCACCAGTGCAAATATAGGGAACAAAGCAGCATATCATATACACTAGTTGTCAAAGTTGGCGACCAATGCAAATAAACGCCGCAGCAAAACAAGTCCAGAACCGAAACCACTTCAGAAGAGCTCAAGAAACAATATCCTAGGTACCCATAATGATGGCAAGATGCTTAGCTAGCTTATTAACTTTCTCTTGTTTGGCGCTTAAATCCTCCAGCACTTGCTGTTGCACCAAAAAGTATGCATTTGAATTCTGCAGGGACTTCCTTAGTCCTTCGGCTTCCTGTCGCATAACATATAATTGATGTCTTTCAACTTGAAGTTGAGGCTCAAGGAGCCGAACTGATTCAGGTAGCAAGTTCGAAGAGCTGGTGCCAGTAGTAGCAGCCAGTAGCTCAAACACTACATCAAGACATGACTTTGGGGTTGTCTCAGTGTCTTTAATATAGTTTTTATCAGCTTTCTTCGAGACCAACAGGGATGTCTTACTATCTTGAACCTTATTTGCATTACTTCCTTTACCATTGCATAAACGGGTACTCTTCTCCAATATTTTATCTGCATTCTAAAAGAGAAATAAACAAACACATCACAGGTTTACAATGTAGTATATGAAACTCATTTTGGTAAACCAGTTCAGTAGTAAGGTGGATAGGATAACAACATGAAACAAACATATATCTATGTAGTATAGTCACTGTATGGTCTATACCATTCTAGTTTATGTTGCCAAATCAAGATAGATACAGTTCGAATCATATCTATTTAAGACAAAGCAGCATAGACAGAATATAAGTATAGGAAACTACATAGCAATAACAACACTTGTAATGTGCATGGCATGAGAACATATCTGTTTATTCAATTGAAACTGAAATCAACATAGAGCAAGTTACAACAACAAACACATTAAAGAAACAGGTTTAAAACATACCTGTTGCACCATTGGAGTTTCATTTGCATCCTTCAAATTTGAAATTAGTTGGTATGAGTAAATACAGTGATGCAAGAACAAAGTAGTATGAACCATAGCTACGGAACCTGACCTGAGAACAATTCTTCTTCTTCTTCTTTAAGTGTTGACTTGGGGTTCGGAGTGGTGGTCCTCGTGCTTTGGGCACTACAGTTGCCTTACTAACTGCTCGTGTTTGGGTGCTCTGTGGTGGAGACGGTGCTATGTCAACTGGAACTGGGTTACTATCTGCTGGGGTTGGGGTTAGAAGGGGTGTGGCTGGTTCTCTGTCCAACTGGGTAGGGGTACAATCTGCGTGAGTCTAGGTTATGTGTGGTGGGGCTGGTTCTTGGGCAAGTACAATCGTGGTTCTATCTGCATCGACAGGTAGCACGATCTTTTCTAAAGACCATCTTTTTACTCCCACAGATACTGCCATCACCCCTCCAATTGAAATGGCTGATAAACAAGAAAAGTAATTAAATGTACAAACATTGTAAGATAGACAGGTGCAATGGATAGTAGTGAAGAAAATAGGGCATGAAATAATTCACATTTATGTTGTCTAACCAAATAGAATAGTACGACATAATTTCACATATATGATGGCTAATTAAACAGGATAGCATGACACAATTTCACATATATGATGGCTAACCAGGGTGGCATTGCAAAATTCACATATATGATGCCTGGCTAAACAAGATGGCATTGCATGATTCACATATACAATAAAGAAACTAAACAGATGACATTGACACAAAGCATGTATAAACTAAGCAGATGACATATTTGATGTATACAGTAAGCAATGCAAGGCACCATATGCATGATATTACCACCATCAGCATGCCAAGTTAGAGTGAAGACCTCATGGGGTAAATAGGAGTGGTCTTATCCTTCTGAATCCCCCTCAGAACAGTTATCTTCCTCTTGATTACGATCTGAAATGGGTAGAGGGGGGCTGCCTTTGCGCCCACCATGGAGCGATGTCTGCATGAAATTTTATTGCCACACAAGGCTCGTCTCTTTTGCTCTACGTGTTCAGTTCCATTGTGTACAATAACTGACATGCATAGGAATAAAACATAGTGAGATTATGTAAGGAGTGCATGCACAAATCCAGAGTGATGGTAGCAAACTATGGATAGACCCAAAACCAATGATAGCAGGCAGATAATAGCTTTAGTTAAAAAATACAGATAATGGCTCCTTTAATGTTTGTTTGCATCCAACATGAAACTCATAGTAGACACCCGAGATTAACCAGATAATAGACAGATAGTACTGATTGCTGCCCCAATATGTACCCCACAACCATTTAAAAACTCAAGTTTCAGCATTAGTTTGGACCTGACTCGGAGTCTAATAGGTGAACACGACGATAAAGTAGCATGTCATCATATTAAGCGATGCATAACGTAAGCAAACACAAAAGAGTGCGACCTCTCTTGCGGACCCATGTAGTCCTCAAGGTCATCTCCTCAGTTGATGTTGGTAATGCAGTTGTCGTGGTTGCCGGCGGCGGGGAAGAAGATCTGAGGCGGTGAAAGACAGTCTGGAGAGCGGATCCATGATGTGGTGAACCCTTTCGTCGTTGGAGCAGCTAAGCGGGGGTGGAACACAACGCATCAGGAGCAGGACAAACGACACAAGGTTTTCTTTGACACAAATCTGTAACAGAAGTAATTATGTAAGTGCTTGTTTGAATTTGAGGATTCTAACAATGCAGGGATAGGAAATAGACAGGAATAGGATAGGAATGCACATGCAAAATAGAGAATTTTAAAACACAGGATTTCTGCCAATCTGGGTGTTTGATTCACAAGAATTGGAAGATCACAGGATGCAAAGACGCATGGTGAGATTAAGTCAAACCACAAGAAAATGTACGGTTATAATGCTATTATGCTACTATCTCTTAGTCTTGTGCTTCATGAATAGGAATTTGAAAAGGAGGACAAGTGGAAATTAAAACTCCTATAGTTTTTCTTTCAAGGAGACACTAAAGGAACAAATCCTGCAGTTTTCCTTTGCTCCATTCCTTTGAACCAAATGCATGAATAGTAGTATCATAGGAAACTTTCCAATTCCTATGTTTTCCTTCACTTTTCCTTTCAAGCACTGGCAATTTTAGTAGGCAGGCTTGAGCAAGGAAAAGCCTACACTCAAAAAGTGTTTTTGTGCTACTTCTATTACTTTGGAACCAGGCCACTGCCCTACTAGCTCAACTCCTAGGCCCATCGACAAATGCACAACTCAAACATGCAGAGATAAATAATGATGGTGTTCAAGAGAGTCCATCACGGATAACTAAGTTGCTTGGTACCTCACTGCTTGTCGTATAGTAGGATAAAATAATCGTATTTCATGTTACTACGTATGCTCAGTGGACAATATATATAACGTGTAGAGTAAAAAAGAGATGCAGCAAGTGTACAACCTCTTTGGCGAAGCCATGTTGATCTCAGCGTGATTGGGTTGGTCGGTGAGGATGCTCTGGCTGACTTGGCTGTCACAGGAGGGGAAGAAGATTTTAGGCGTCTAGAGATGGAGCCCGGGGTACTGCTCCATTGTGATGGAGGGTTTCGTCATTGGAGAAGCTCTGGTGAGTTGTACGACGCCGAGGCTGAAGCAGGACAAGAGAAACAACGTTAACCTGAGTGGAATTCTAATGGCATCTCCAATAGATGACGTAAAATACATAAGCACAAAGTGCTAGCTGTAAAATACATCTGCCGCTCATCTCTGAACTTAACTGTCAAAACTGTCGAAACTGAATTGTACTATCGAAACTGAACACACTAGTAGCAGAAAAGCAGTAGCAGCAACAACGCGTGCGAGAGCCGGGGCGGCTGGTCATGTAGCAGCATCAGGTGAGGCTACACGTCAGTCGACGGACTTTTTCATCTTTGGTCAGTCGATTTTCCAGCCTTTGGATACGAAATCAAGGGCCTGCAGTTCATCTTCAACCTCCACCCCCCTGAGCCGCCAGCCACCACCGGCCAAACAGCTGCCCCCTTCGCCCGCGGCCGATGGTGCGCTGCCCCGCCCGCCCCTAAACCACTCCCCACCGCCGGTCCGCCGCCGCCCCGGCCATCCCTCTAGCCCCCCCCCCCCCCCCGTGCCGAGCTTTTTCTCCGGCGATCCCCACACCACCGCCCCACCACCATCGGCGACCACCGCCCCCACCCTGAACCCTAAGATAGATAGTGGGGTATGTCTCCGGCGGTCCCTCCTCCCCACTGCGGCTAGTTCTTCCTTAACTCCGGCGAGCCCCCCACCCCCTAAAAATCAACTGACCCAAAAGTCGATTCAGTCAACTGAAGTGTAGCTAAATCGGAGCAGAATCACAAGCAAGAGCAAGAGCGAGAGCAGCAGCGCGAGCAAGAGCAAGAGCAATAGCAAGAGCAGAACAGGCAGGGGACCGAGAGCAAGAGCAGAGCAGCAACGCGAGTGAGAGCTAAAGCAGCAGTAGCTCCTACTGATGTGGACGTCGCTGCCGAGGGAGCGACACCATGGAGGAAGTGGCAGGCGACGCCGCCGTGGATGGAGCCACACCATGTCGGCTCGGGACCGAGCACCGGCAGCACCGTGAGATCGAATAAAGAAGAAAATGCGGTGACTAGTGTACAACCTCTTTGGTGGCGCCGATTAGGCCTCAGCTTCATGCAAGGAAATGGTGATGATGCTGCTCTTCCGATGGTGCAGGTGAAGACGACAGTGTGGGAATGGAGGTGGCACGAAAGACGAGGAGAATGTCGGGGCAGCTCCTTGGAGGTGGAGGACGGGGTGCCTGAACCAGCGGGACGACGAGATCGACGACAAATCCTCATCCAATACGGTGGATGAGGGACGTCGAGGTGTTGCTATGGACGACGTCGTCGGGGAAGAGGCGCCGGCTGGGTGGCAGACGGAGGAGGGTGTGGGGCTTCGCGGGTTTTCGCGGCCTCGGTGTACAAATGGGTGAGCGGATGGGATGGGAGTGGGGAACCATGGCTTAGGGACGCGCTTGTCCGAATTGTGGGGTAAGTTACGAAAGTACCCCCACCGATTTGAGCTAGGTGGTTCTTTTGGTTCAGGGGTATCACGGGCATTTCGCGTGTTGGGATTTCACAGGAGGTGGGAGTTTTCGCGCGCGTTGTAATTTTGGAATAGCAAGGCACGGGTTGAGATGGAGGGAGTTGTCGGAGCACAACACGACAAAGATATATCTTAAATATTTCGGGGTAACAAGGCGTGGGTTGAAGAGGCGGAAGTTTCGCAACACGATAGACAGAGACGCTTGCTTGAAATTTCGGCATAACAAGGTGCTGCTTGAAATTTCGGAAGAACAAGCTTAACGTGTACCAGAAAAAAAAGACAATTCACACCTCTTCACTAGATAGAGCCATGTCCCGTTTTACTATATTACTTGAAATGTATTCAGATACAACAAAAAAACTAAGAAAATCGGGACAACAAACATAACATGTACAATATCAAAACAATTTGCACTTCCATCAACAATAAAAAACAATGTGTGTTGTCTAGCATATGGACTAAATTTGAGTACATTTTCCCTGTTTGAATGGGATTGTACTCAGGTTAGTTATACAAACATCTAAATATTATCTTCATAACACATGACATGAATATAGGAGAAGTAAATTCCTATATAAATACAAACTACATGTACATACGATCTCAAATTCAAATATACGTATCCATTTTATGTTGAATTCAAATCATAGTACATGTATGCTCTAGCTAGATGTTCGGAATCTAAACCATGTATGATATACTATGTACAATGTATTTAACACGCACAACACACACACACACACACAAACATCATTTAGACTAGTAAGGTACACGTGCATTGCACGCATGAGATTTGGCAACCAAATTATGAATAAACACCACATTATAGCATGTAATCTTTGAGTCATATATGCATGATGTAGATGTTATTTGATTCTTATAGTTCATTTCATTCAAAATCATCTAGTTTTTATAAGAAAGCTAATCTAGTTTAAGATTCATGGAATTGTGCGTTGTAACGCATAATGTAAAAATAAATAATGGCAAATCATGTAGAAAAACATTTGGGCAATTCTGATACGGAAGATTCTAGAACAAAGAAGAAGTGCTTGTGTTTTGAGATTTGTGCATTATGCTTAAATTCAACCATGAAGTCTTCTAGATTGTACATGTGGCAAAATCTGGTAGAATCTAGATGATATCCAACGGCCAGTAGTGCTCAAATTTGCCATCTCTGCACCATCGGATTGGCCTCATCCAATGATCATCTTTCAAAGTTAAAGTTATCCACACACTATGTAAAAAATATAAAATATAATATATATAGGGGTATAGATATAGATATGTGATGCGAAAGCCACCCATCATCTCCAATTAGAATAGTGTGTCCATGCACAGATGCAATGTGGCCAAACAATGTCTGCCACCGGTATCTCAAATTCAATTCAGTCTGACCTTCTTCAATGTGTATATAGTACAACATGCTCGTTTCCAAACCACACTGCGCCTATCTCAGTTATATTCATGCATGCATGGGTTTCAAACATCATGATCTCTTATTCAAATATTTGAATTCAACTTTACATTGATTATGAACTCACCTAGACTTTTACACCCACACAGTCGTCTTCTCTTTATAATTGTACTACCTACTTTCTCTCGTGCATGCATGCACACACACTACCAGTCGGCATTATCCATCACACACATGCAATCTTTTTCTTCAGATCGGTCTCCCATGCATGCACACACACACACCTTCCCCTCTCCATCATATCGGGCATTCTTTATCTGTCACGTGCATGCGCAACGATCGATGTTCGTCTATGTGTGTGTATATATAGCTAGGTCTTTCACAGTTTTCCACACAAACCGATCAATCTATATATCTAGTGAGGTCTCACCCTCTTTCGCACGTCCACATCGATCAATCTATACCTCTCTATATAGGATTACATAGTTAATACACCTACATTAATTATATATCCAATGCCCCCCTCTCATCATCCATGCCTTCCGCTTCATCTCTCAGACGCGCGCACAGTGGCGAAGACAGGGGCAGCAAGGGCCCTGCCCCCCCAACATCACCATATATTGAGACTAATATGAATGTGATCATTAGACAATTGCTGGTAAAATGGTTTAAGTTGATGAATTGGCCCTCCTCATAAAGGATTAGCAATGCTTGGCCCCCTAGCTCATTTATTTTACATGGCTCCACCACTGCGCGCAACAGCGCACGTTCTCGCCCCCTCTCTTTAAATATCGACCTCTCACTTGTGCACTCCTTCATAGTCTCCTTCCACTTGGCCCCTCGCACCATCTTCTAACCCCCCACCGGATTTTGCCACATGTACAATCTAGCAGACTCCATGGTTCAACTTAAGCATAATGCACAAACCTCAAAACACAAGTGCTTCTCCTTTGTTCAAGAATCTTCCGTATCATAACTGTCCAAACTTTTTTTCTAGTTGAATTGCCATTTTTTTACTTTATGCTTTACAACGCACAATTCCATGAATCATAAAAAAGATTAAGGGCTTCTTTGATTCAAAGGATTCTCAAAGGAATTTTGGAGGATTCTAATCCTTAGGAATTTTTCCTATCTTGGTTGTTTGATTCGTAGGATTGTAAACCATATGAATTTTTCCATAGGATTCATTTGCACTAGATTTCATGGGAAACATCCCATCCACTCAAACCTTTTTGAAAGAATCATGCATTTTTTCTATGCACAATCAAACACTCGTACAATCCTGTAGTATTCAAGATGACATTCCCCTCCAATCCCATGTTTTTCCTATTCCCGTGTTTTGGAAATCCTACGAATCAAAGAGGCCCTAGATTTTTTGTAAAAACTAATTGATTTTGAATGAGATGAACTATAAGAATTAAACAGAGGTCTACATTAGGCATATATGACTCATAGCTTACAGGCTATAGTGCGGTATTTATTCATAATTTGGTTGCCAAATCTGATGCGTGTAATGCACGTGTACCTTACTAGTACTTGGAGTATGTGCAAAACATGTAAATTAGAATTCCAATGGCATGCTACACAATGTCTCTCTTACAGCCACGTGGCACATGTGGAGGCGTTATCGCGACCTCCTTGTGTGGATTGATCACAGTGACGTGCTGCTGGTTCCAGAAGAATGTACTCGTCCTCTCTGAGGCACACTGGCGGTATATGCACAAAGCGAAGATGTGCACGCACACCACACACACACACACACACACTCATTCCCTTGCACGCACACACGGGTACACGGGGGGCGCATTTTTGTACGAAGATCCATCCCATGTGATAATTTGACGCATGTAAATTCCTTCACTTCATTGATGGTCAATTAATACAACGCCTGAAAATTGAGTGGACGTGAGGGCGGAAGAAAGACATTACTACTCCACTGCGCGCATGCGAGTTGCTACTTCCATTGGTCTTCTTCGTTTTTTGTGCCAATTTTTGACCATATTTGTAAGTAACATAATATTTATGCATGTCATAAAAAGTGGCACAAAAAAAGGGGGCCAATAAACCAGGACGCAGGCAGCATGATCAATTTTTGCCAGGGCTACTGTTGGTGGCCTTTGTATTTAAATATGGACGGCGTGGAGTAGTACTATCTTTATCTTAGCCTCGTAGGGCTCTCCTAGCGCCTAGGCTCGCCTCCCTGCCTCGCCCACCGGATCCCGCCATGGAGGATCCCGCCATGGATAATCCCTTAGATCCCAGGATCCCGCGGGCTACCCTCTCGCTCTGGCCCGCAGCACTTCCGCCTTTGAGTGAAACCCACATGTGTTTTAGAGGGGATCCATTGCTCTGAAATCACAGATCGGTGGCACCGGAGGACATGCCATGGCTGTGTTTCAGGTGGTGGGCAACAAGGGCAAATCGGATCGAGAAAGCATTGCATCGATTGGAGAGAAGTTCCAAGGAGCTGCGCCTGGCGCAGCACAAGGCGGAGGCGCAAGTCGATCTCAGGGGAGAGATGCTGAGGGATGTCAGCATCTAGCAGCGTCGCGTTGATTTCGAGCTAGGGCTAATGGCAGAGATCACACTCACGGAGTCGACTGCGAAGGAAAGAACGCGCATGCCTGCGCAACGGCATGAGCAGCCGGTGCAACTGTACAAATGGGCGGTAGGAGAAGCCAAATCCTGGGACCAGTTGCGGCGGCGCCGCTGGGCATGCAACGTAGGCGAGGTGAGCTGCCCTCCTTCCCCGCCAGCGATGCAGTGACCTAGTCGGTTGCTACTGCAGTGAACTTTCAACGCCATGCCGGTTTGCAACCTTGACAATCGCTCCATCAATATGTATTATATTCTGAAAGTGCAACTATCCCTAGGTGGTTTTGGTATTTCCTAACAACATATAGATCATTGAGCTAGTGCTATTCCAAGATTAATATTTCAGGAAAAGCTCAATGAATGGCATGACATGGATGAGGAATGTGGACCCCTCAAAATATTAAGGACAAAAAGATTGGCTCAAGCTCAAAGCTCAAGACTCTACATTTTATATTTTAGTGATCCAAGATCACATTGAGTCTATAGGAAAAGCCAATACTATCAAGGAGGGATGAGGTGTTGTTTAATGAGGTTCTTGCTTCATAGTGCTTAGTGATATGCTCCAAAACCCTCAACTACCTTCCCACATCCACATATGACCTAAACCAAAAGTCAAACTGGGCCCTACTGATTCTTTCTATCCAGCGCCACTGAGTTTCAAATGTCATAGCCACCGCCACAAACCCTAGGCAAATCGGTCTCACCGATAGGGATTTCGGTCACACCGAGATGGGGTTGTAATCTCTCTGTTTCCCTTCGTAACGTTTCGGTCCTACCGAGATGAGCGATCGGTCCCACCGAGATTGCAATGTAAACTCTCTGTTTCTCTTTCGTAACTTTTCGGTCCCACCGAAATGAGCGATCGGTCCCACCGAGTTTACCTGACCAACTCTCTAGTTAGCTTATTACCAAAATCGGTCCCACCGAGTTTGTGTAATCGGTCACACCGAGATTACGTTATGCCCTAACCCTAACCATATCGGTCCTACCGAGTTGCATCTCAGTCCCACCGAAAATCCTAACGGTCACTAGGTTTGCTAAATCGGTCCGACCGAGTTTTTCACTTCGGTCACACCGAGATTGGTAAATTGTGTGTAACGGTTAGTTTGTGTTGAGGCTATATATACCCCTCCACCCACTCTTCATTCGGAGAGAGAGCCAACAGAACATACCTACACTTCCAATACACATTTTCTGAGAGAGAACCACCTACTCATGTGTTGAGGCCAAGATATTCCATTCCTACCATATGAATCTTGATCTCTAGCCTTCCTAAGTTGCTTTCCACTCAAATCTTCTTTCCACCAAATCCATATTCTGTGAGAGAGAGTTGAGTGTTGGGGAGACTATCATTTTGAGCACAAGAGCAAGGAGTTCATCATCAACACACCATTTGTTACTTCTTGGAGAGTGGTATCTCCTAGATTGGCTAGGTGTCACTTGGGAGCCTCCGACAAAGATTGTGGAGTTAAACCAAGGAGTTTATAAGGGCAAGTAGATCTCCTACTTCATGAAGATCTACCGCTAGTGAGGCAAGTCCTTCGTGGGCGATGGCCATGATGGGATAGACAAAGTTGCTTCTTCATGGACCCTTCATGGGTGGAGCCCTCCGTGGACTCACGCAACCATTACCCTCCGTGGGTTGAAGTCTCCATCAACATGGATGTACGATAGCACCACCTATCGGAACCATGACAAAAACATCCGTGTCTCCAATTGCGTTTGAATTCTCCAAACCCTTCCCTTTACATTCTTGCAAGTTGCATGCTTTACTTTCCGCTGCTCATAGACTCTTTGCATGCTTGCTTGAATTGTGTTAAGATTGCTTGACTTGTGCTAAGATAGCTAAAATCTGCCAAAGACTAAAATTGGGAAAAGGATAGATCTTGATTTGGTCAAGTAGTCTAATCACCCCCCTCTAGACATACTTTCGATCCTACAAGTGGTACCAGAGCTTTGGTCTCCATTTGCTTTGATTTCCATAGATTTTGGTGGTCATAGCCTTGGTTTCACAACCTAGGAGAGTATGGCGTCTAGCGAGGGAAATTATCACCGTAGAGGTCCTTACTTTGATGGTACTAATTTTGCTAGTTGGAAGCATAAGATGAAAATGCATATTCTTGGACATAACCCCGCCGTTTGGGCTATTGTGTGTGTTGGCTTGCAAGGTGAATTATTTGATGGGAGAGAACCGAATCGTGAAGCTACCACGGATGAGTTGAAGATGCTACAATACAATGCTCAAGCTTGTGATATCCTCTTCAACGGATTGTGCCCCGAAGAATTCAACAAAATCACCCGTCTTGAGAATGCAAAGGAAATTTGGGATACTTTGATTGATATGCATGAAGGTACCGACTCCGTCAAGGAATCGAAGTTGGATGTGCTTCAAAGTCAACTTGACAAGTTCAAAATGAAGGATGGTGAAGGTGTCGCTGAAATGTACTCTAGGCTTGCTCTTATCACAAACGAGATTGCCGGCTTAGGAAGTGAAGAGATGACCGACAAATTCATCATCAAGAAGATCCTAAGAGCCTTGGATGGAAAATACGATACCGTATGCACATTG
Source organism: Triticum aestivum (assembly GCF_018294505.1). Lineage (NCBI taxonomy): Eukaryota > Viridiplantae > Streptophyta > Magnoliopsida > Poales > Poaceae > Triticum > Triticum aestivum. The sequence goes on along the minus strand of NC_057809.1, from coordinate 537,854,006 downwards.
ATCCAAATGATGCCAAATTACAAAGATCTCAAGCCAACGGAAGTCATTGGAAGAATTGTTGCTCATGAGATGTCACTCAAGGATAAGGAGGAGCTCCATAACAAGTCAAGTGGTGCTTACAAAGCCTCATGTGAAGTTCCCACATCATCAAGTGAGAAACAAACATTCAATGAAGAATTGAGCCTAATGGTGAAGAACTTCAAGAAGTTCTACAAGAGTAGAAGCAAGGAAAGAAGTTCCAAGTCAAGGCCCTACAATGACAAAAGATGTTCTAGTTGAGAGCAAAACTGCTACAATTGTGGAAGACCCGGACACTACTCCAATGAGTGTACGGCTCCCCACAAGAGAAGAGAAGATTCTCCCAAAAGAAGAAGTAGAAGAGAAGAATCACCATCAAGGGAGAGAAGGAGTAGGGATGATTGATATGAATGAAGACACCCTCGGAGAAGCAAGGATTCGGAAAGGAAGGACAAGTCATCAAGGATCTACACAAAACGAAGACATCAAGCTCATGTTGGTGAATGGGTATCCGACTCCGACTCCGACAATGACTCCGAGAGAAGCTATCACTCCGACTCTGAATATACTCAAGATGAAGGTGTTGCCGGACTAGCACTTGTGTCAACCAACTCCTACGACATATTTGATTCACCAAATGAAGGAATTGGAAGATGCTTCATGGCCAAAGGTCCAAAGGTATCACACCCCGAGTATGTTGATTTCAATAGTGATGAAGATGACTTGTTAGGTGATGATGAGTTACTTGTTGACAACTATAGTGATGAATACTATGATGAAATGAATGACAATGATAAGGAGAAGATTGAGTCTCTAACTAAAGAACTGAACACTCTTAAGTTAGCTCATGAAACTATCTTAGGGGATCATCGAGAACTTTTAAGGACTCATGAGAAATTATGTTTTGAAAAGCTCAACCTTGAGCAAGAGCATGAGTTCTTAAAGGCAATCAATGATGATCTTTGCAAGAAAAGTTCTTCTTACATTGCCAAGCGTTTACTCTTATCCACTTACATGCCTCAAGTCAAGTCTAGTAACAAGAACAAGAAAGATTCTTCCTCTAGTAGTAACAATAATCATGCTAAATCCAATGTTGTTGCTTCTAGTAGTTCTCTTGATTCCACTAATGATTCTCTTAGCCAAGTTACACTTGAGCAAGAAAATAGCTTATTGAAGGGAATTATAGAGAAAGGTGTTTACAAGAGCCTTGCCGGGAGTAAGCAATTCGAGGAAATTGCACGCAACCAAGGAAGGCACCGGAAGAATCAAGGTATTGGTTTTGAACAAAAGTTCAATGCCAATGGAGTTGAGTGGGAAGAAGATCAATACCCCAAGACGAAGTTTGTTCCTCAACAAGAGAAGTATGATCCTACTTCATCCAAAGGGACACAAGCTCAAGATGATCTTCCACCACAAGACCACAAGAAAAAAGGCAAGGACAAGCTTCAAGAGGAAATTGATGCATTTGAAGAAGCTCCTAAGGCCTTGGTCAAGTGGGTTCCCAAGACTACATCAAGTTCCACTTCATCAAGTACAACTACAACTCCGAGGATTCCCATCAAGATGGTGTGGATCCCGAAGAAAAAGAACTAGAGAGTTCTTGAGGGTGACTCCACCAATATACTTCACTCTTATCATTTTGGCAAGAACAAGTGCAATCAACTTCCACATCTTGCACTAGTTCAAGGAGTCACAAACCCTCTTGTTGGTAAGACAAGGGACAAGGTAACCTAAAGCTTTCATAGACATCATCTCGTGTGTGCATCACTCTATGTCTATGGATACCCTTGTTTGTTCCTTGTGGGACTAACCCGTGTAGGTATTGAAAGTGCAACTCACTCCAAAGGATAGCTCCAAATGATCTACATCAACATAGAGCATCCACATATTCAACACCTACATGAAGTCATCATCGACAAAACCCAAGGTTAGTTCATCCCTCTTAGGGGGGATCTCACATCTAGGGGGAGCTTTACTCTAACAATTGAGTTAAAGCAACTCTAATGCTGTGAACACAACAACGCTTTATGTAAAAGTGGTAACCCCACTTGTGCTTAAACGATGAGTATGACCTATGATCAAATGTTCTCATTTGAATCCTAAGTCAATATACTCATATATAGATGACCTAGTCATTGCCAATTGCTTGATAGATGCTAGAATTGTTTGTGCATGCTTTGCCACATATTTCATTTGCCATTTTATTGTGTGAGCATGTTGGTTGCATAATTTACTCATTCGAGGACATCCACTTGTTGTTTTGATTGATTGGTTTCCTTTTCTTTTGGCCAAGTGGATGGACAAGAATGCCTAAGAACTTTCTCTAGCTATCTATGCTTTTCTCGTCTCAAACTCTATTCATGCTGCATCACAAAATTTGATCAAGTCAGATTCGAACCACTCTGTGTGAGGAGCACTTGGAGTCCCCGATTTGTCATAGACTTAAACTTCCAAAAATTCTTTGTGCATTTCGGTATGACCGATTCACCCATTTTGGTCATACCGAGATCACTAAGTCGATCTAGGTTTTCTACCTTGATGCAACTGATTCAAACCTTTTGGTCACACCGAGTTTCAGTAACTGCTTGCAGTTATGAATCTCGGTGCCACCGAGTTGTTCCACTCGGTCACACCGACAGGGTCGGGCTATATATACCCACGGGTCAAATTTTGGAAAACTTTGCGAACCTCCTCGACCCGCGCTTAGCCCGCTCTGCCTCCAGGGTCTCCGGATCGTCTTCCTCGTCGCCAGCCGCTGGTCTCCGCCGCCGTCAACGGGAATCAACCCCGCCGTTGCCGCCGTAGCGAGTTCATCACCGAACTAGGGTATGAACTCGATCACTGTGCTATCCCTATCTGATTCCTAGCACATTGTGTTCTCCATGTATCTTTCCACGATTGAGATCATTCTTATCCAGTCAAAACACTCCGTAGTTTAGTCGTGAATTGAAAATTTAGGGTTAGGTTTCCGCCGAAACCATCTCGGACCCACCGAGTTGTGGAACTCGGTACCACCGATTCGGCTCAGGCCATTGCACATGTAATTTTCGGTCTGACCGAGAATTGCAAATCGGTGTGACCGAGTTCAGGACTTTATGAAACCCTAGCAGTCTCGGTGCCACCGAACTGTGACTCGGTCTGACCGAGTTCACTAGTTTAGGTTCCAACAGCTACTTCGGTATCACCGAGTTTACAAATCGGTTGATCCGAAATGCTTTCTGTGGAAAACTAAAACTAAGTTTTTGACTCATTCTTTTGCAAAAACCTCTACATTTTGTGATGCTCATCCACTCTATCTCATCTATATCTATTCACAGGGTCTGCTGTCAGTGTTTGCAATATGTCTAATCAGAGTGACAGGCAGAACAGGTCAGAGGAGCAGGTTCACCTGAGTGAGGGCACTAGTCCCTCTAGCAGTTCAGATGATGGTAGCAGGAGCACCCCAAGCAACTTACCCAAAGCTGCCACCAGGGCCAGAAAGAAGAAGACCTCTGAATCTGAGGATGGAGACTATGTGGCAGTTGAGGATGAGGCCACTTCCAAGAAGAAAGTGGTTAAGAAGGAATATAGCACTGCTGCTGCCACCAAGCCAGGCATGAAGCAAAAGGTTCCTGCAAAGAGAATTCCAATGTCTAAGGCCAGAGCATCTACTCAAGTCCCTTTGGAATCTGAACCCAAAGAGGCTGCAGAAGGGAAGAAGAGGAAGGAGAAGGTCAAAAAGACCACTGCTAGAGTGCTTGGGAGATCCTCAATCATGAGAGATTCTGAATAAGAAGAGGAAGAAGATGCTGCACCAGCACCCAAAGCTCAGAAGCTTATGGGTGATGCCATCAGGGTAGGGGTTGTTCCATCTAAGCCTAAGACAGCTCCAAAGGCTACTGCTCCAGCTCCAAAGCCAAAACCGAAGAGGAGCACCAGGAACATCCCTGCTGAGGAAAAGAACAAGGCCCCAGTGCCTGAAGCTGAAATGGAAGAAGAAGATGATGAGTCACATGTATTGAGGAAGCTGAAGCCAAAAATCCCAGATCACAATGATGCTCATCCAGTAGCTGAGAACATGAAGATAAGGAAGGACTCAGGTCTGAGGCTATGGAGAGAGTCAGATCCATATGCCACCAGGAGAAGGACTGCTGTGGACTACAAGTTCCATACAAAGGAACAACATGACTTCTATGAGACAGTGTTGCTTGACAAGAAGCCCATAGTGTGTGACATGAGATGGGTCGACTGGGACTACATCAAGGAGAATGAGGATCACTATCCAGGTGTACATGAAGTTTCAAGGCTTGTGGAGTCGATGAGTTTGTGGCTCAGAAGCTCACAAAATGGAATGATGAGCTCATCATGCAGTTCTACTCCACAGCTCATTTCTACTCAGATGGAAGGATTGTCTGGATGTCTGAAGGTACGAGGTACCAGTCCACGGTTGCTGAATGGGTGAAGTTGATCAATGCCACAAAAGAGAGTGAAGATGACTTGGATGTCTATGCCAACATGAAGAAGGATCACAACACAATGGCACACATGTACAAGGAGATCCCAGATGCTGCTCTTGAGACACATAAGTTTGGATCTATACATTACCTTTTGTCAGGCTTGCCAACCATCAACTAGATCCTCAGGCACACTCTCTTGCCAAAGTCAGGTGATCACAAGATGATCAGAGGCCACGCAATTAACTTACTTCACATCTTTGATGTCCCACAGAAGTTCAAAGTCATGAGCCTAATAGTTGAAACTATCAAGAGGAAAGCTGCAGATCAAAAGAGGAGTTGTGGGTATGCCCCACAGATCCAGGAGCTAATCAACTCCAAGATGGGTGTCGGTATCAAAACCGGCGGATCTCGGGTAGGGGGTCCCGAATTGTGCGTCAAGGCCGGATGGTAACAGGAGACAAGGGACACGATGTTTTTTACCCAGGTTCGGGCCCTCTCGATGGAGGTAATACCCTACTCCCGCTTGATTAATATTGATGATATGGGTAGTACAAGAGTAGATCTACCACGAGATCAAGGAGGCTAAACCCTAGAAGCTAGCCTATGGTATGATTGTTGTGTATGGAGTTGATTGCCTACGGACTACAACCCTCCGGTTTATATAGGCACCGGATAGGGTTAGGGTTACACAGAGTCGGTTACAATGGTAGGAGATCTTGAATATCCGCATCGCCAAGCTTGCCTTCCACGCCAAGGAAAGTCCCATCCGGACACGGGACGAAGTCTTCAATCTTGTATCTTCATAGTCCAGGAGTCCGGCTGAAGGTATAGTCCGGCTACCCGAACACCCCCTAATCCAGGACTCCCTCAGTAGCCCCTGAACCAGGCTTCAATGACGACGAGTCCGGCGTGCAAATTGTCTTCGGCATTGCAAGGCTGGTTCCTCCTCCAAGTCCTTCATAGAAGATTGTAAACACCAAGAGTAGTGTCCGGCTCTGCAAAATAAGCTTCCACATATTGCCATAGAGAGAATAATATTAACACAAATCAAATCTGCTGACGTATTCCGCAGTGCGTCATCACACTACAACCAAGTCCTTTACTCGAATCGTTTTCACTTTTCCACCTCAGCGTGTTTTTCGAGGCGGTTTCCTTGGCACGTCTTGTCAAAGCAGAGATCGTGTGCCCCCTTTTACGGGATTCTCATCAATACGGACATGGGTAACCCAATTGTGCCCGTTAGCATGTTTTCTCGATTAAAAGCGAGTCCTAAACGGTTACGGGGAGGGCTCCTGGTATTCAACCTCTTATAAAGAGACCAAGGCCTTACTCCTTTTTCCAATCTCAAACGAGTTCGCCCGTCGCCTCGGGTTCCAACACCCTAGGCTCCAGATTCCAGACGCTTCGGACCTTCGACAATGTCCAGTTCCGACCTTCAAGGCCGATGACGGAGGAGGACGTGCTAAAGTTGAGAGATGCTAAGTTCTTGACCGCCGAAATTTCGCATAGGTTGCCTGCTCAAAGGCAGGCTATTCCCAGTCCCCAGCCCGGTGAGAGCGTAGTGTTCATGTCTCACTTCCTTCGGGGGTTAGGCTTCCCGATGGATCCCTTCGTGAGGGGGCTGCTGTTTTATTACGGGCTGGAATTTCATGACTTAGCTCCGGAGTCCATCCTCCACATTTCCTCATTCATCATTGTGTGTGAAGCGTTCCTCCGTGTCACTCCTCACTTTGGATTATGGATCAAAACTTTTGGAGTGGAGCCGAAGATGATCGAGGGACGACACGCAGAGTGCGGAGGCGCTGTCATAAGTAAGAATGTTGATGCTCCATGGCCCGAGGGATCCTTTCAAGAGGAGCTCGGCTTGTGGCAACGAGAATGGTTCTATATCACCGCTCCCAGGAGCGCCAAGTAGGCGGTGCCTCCTGCCTTTCGCTTGGGTCCCCCATCACGGCTAGCGTCATGGGTCAACAAAGGATTAGATTGGGGGTTATCAAAAGACGTGCCCTTGTTGCAGGGCCGCATTAGGGATCTCTTAGAAAGAGACCTCAACCTGGTCAAGGTGATGCAGGTCATGCTGATTCGCCGAACACTGCCCGGCAAACGCCGCTCCCTTCGTCTGTGGGAGTTTAATCCGGAGGGACCACGAGCTCTCCATCATTTTATGGGCGCAACGCCCGTGGAGATGTATAAACTGTTCTTCGGATCACAAATGATGTGTCCGGGTTTGATCGAGGACGCAGGCCTAAGCTGCAATCGCCCGGATACTGAAGTAAGTAACCTTGTGCCAGGACCTACTATCCATATAATCGTCATAAACTTGCCCCTAAAAGAGCTGTCCTTTTAAACAGGAGTGGATAGCGAAGGCAAAGCTGATCAGGTGTCCGGCTCCCCTTCCCGAAACCAGGCCGGATCCCGTGCTTGTCAGGATGTTGAAGATAATGTCTTTGGAGGGAAGTAAGGGGAAGGACAAGGGAACTATGGCCTCCTCGAAGGAGGTTGTTCCGAAGGGAGGAACCGACAATTCCTCTCCCAAGGGGAAGAAGAGGGCCGCCTCTGACGACCCAGAGACCATGGCCCTGAAGCGGGGGAGAAAATCCTTGTCAGAGGGTCCGACATCGGGGAGTTCCTCGGCCGAACTATGCCCTCAAAGGGATCAGCCCTACAGCGAGCCGTAAGTAGAGAGAGGTTTTCCTTTTGAGGGATGAAAGAAATCCTTGATTTATATCTGAGAAGATTAACCGAAATTTTACCTTGTAGCTCGGACCTCAGCCCTTCTCAGCAGAGCTCGTCTTCGGGGGATCTTCTTCCGGAGATGATGGAGAGCGGGACGCCTCCCCCTGCCGTACCGCCTAGCGAGGCGGGTGACCCTGAGGTGTCATCGCGGAGGGTTTCTCTGAATCCGGCAGGGGCGGAAGATAGCTATGTGGCCCCCCAAGGCTCTCCGCGTCCGGCCTTCGAAAGAGGCCATAGGACAAGTCCGGCACCGTCTGGTGCTCGGCCGGAGGAGCTAAAGATTCTGCTGGGGCGAGCTTCTATCTCAGAGGAGCACCGTGCATTGATGGGCACGGTGATTGAAAGGATTTCATCCGCAGAAAGCGGATTGCATGAGGCCGTCAAAAGTTTACTGACGGGTTTTGAGGTACGTTAGATAGTGTACACTTTTGTCAGTTGCGCATAAGTAAGATGCGCCCTGTGTAGATAGTAGCCCCTGAGACTCTGCGCGTTGTCAAGAAATGACGGCACGCAGAGGATCATAATCCCAGGTCTAAGATGTCGCCTTTGAATGTAGGTGGCGAGGTGTCCGGAATCTAGCCGAACTGATGATGTAGCCGAACTAAAGCGGCAACTGGACGTGGCAGATGCCGACATCGCGCTTGTCAACAAGCGGCTTGATGAGGCTCAAGGTATGTAATTCTTCGGCGGCATCAGGTAAGAGGAGCTTCATGCCAGTGTCTTACAATGTGTGTGCTTGACGCAGATGGTACGGCCGCCGTGGAGAATCTTAGGGCAGAACTTGCCCGAGCTAAGGAGCAAGCCAGAAAAAGCGATGCGGCTGCCGAGAAGGCCCTTGAAGAGCTGAGAGCCGAACAGGCTGCTCACTGTCGAAGCAAAGAAGAGATGTCCGAGATGGCCGAGAAGTTAAAGAGTGTTGCAGACCGTTGCAAACTTCTTGAGAAAGAAGACCGGGCGAGACAGATGGACTTAGAGAAGGCCGTTGCCGATGCCAAGGACGCTCGCTCTGCGATGAGAGCTGTGAAGGAGGAGCTGCGTCAGGCCGAACAGATTGCGGCTGGAAAGCCCTTTATGCTGCGAAGGAAATTTTGTGATCCGAAGTTTGCTCCGTTGGACCGGATGTGGAGTGTGGAGGATACCTATCTGGACTTGGCAGCGAGTGCTGCTGATGCGACCGAACACTTCCGAGATCAGAAAGATCGCGAAGTGGAAAAGCTTTTCTGGTCGCAGTTTCACAATCCAGAGCGTCCATTGGCAGTGGATGATCGTTTGGCTCAATGGGCCGAACTGAATAGGTTGTCTGGACTCGCCATGAAGTACGTCATGGGTCACCTGTGGCCGGGAGATCGGAGCCGAAGAGTTATTTCAGCTTGGTGCAGCAATTCCTTGACGCGGTGCCGTGTATAAATGCAATGAAGAGGTCAGCATGCATAGAGGGTGCTAGGATGGCGCTTGCCCGTGTTAAGACATACTGGGCAGAGATGGAGACCATCGTTGTTGCGTCCCGAGATTCGGACAAAAGCCGAGTACCCTCCGAGCACTATTTACAGGAAGTTCTTGAAGGCGCTCGTGTAATAGAGATGCAGTGCCCGAAAGATGCTATGTTATGATAGCATATGTAATTATAAAGTAATATTTTGATAAACTGTAGTGGCCTTTTTTTTATACTTGTGCCTCCAAGTATTGGGAACACCTCCTGTGCGGCCGTTTTAAGATATATATATATATATATATATATATATATATATATATATATATATATATATATATATATATAGAATCTGAAAGATGGCAGTCGTTGGCTTCAGCCCCCACGCACATAGTGCGGGGGTGCTCGCAGAAGACGCATTTTCACACTTGACCCAACGTCTTGGTCCTACAAAGGAGGTGATAGCGCAGCGGGCCAGGCAACCGGACTATAATGCTTTAACACATTCACTTAGCCATAGGAGTTTGACAATGAGACTCTTTAGGTAGCTCCTTGGTGGCAACTGCGCTCGTCCGAATTCGGGGCGCGTATGTGCCTGACCGGGAAGCGGCCCTTCGTTAAAGCGGAGGAATCCGATAGATTCCGATAGGTCATCGAGTGGCTGACCAGTCTCACGCTACATCATGACAGTCAGTTTTCGGCTTTCTCTACTGAGGTGCTCGCCCGGCCGAACCGGGGGCACAATCGCAGTAGTTCTCCTGGTGCTACCTTAGCCGATAGAGCGGAACGTAAGGTAGCCGAACTCAGGAGCCGGGCAACCCAACATTTGACCAAAGACATGATTCGGAGTTGATGCATATAATGCCAAAACTCGCGACGCCGAACACTCCCTAAGGTGTTCGGTCTTTATGAGTGCGGGCGAACCAACACTCTTTATTAAAAAAGCCCCTAGTGTCCAGGTACGTGCAAAAATTTCTGACGTGGCCACATGCCAAGACGCCAGCCTCCTCCTTGGTTATATCAGAAAAAACCAGGGGATGTGTAGAAACAAGAGACAGTAAAAAAGGTTTATGCAGGGTCTTAATCTAAAAAGAATCCTTTAGGACGGGTCCCTACTGCACATCTGCGCCTGCGTCTCCGTTGTGCCATATCCTGGACGGGCGCCGCACGACGTTCATCTGTAAAAGAGAGGAACTGAGTTGAAAACGGGTCATGCCGAACAAAAGTTTAAAATAACAAAGTGTAAAGTAAAATATATAAAATTGAGCTTTATTGTCTCTTATTGTATATGCATGGAGCCCCTAGTGCGGGGGTATATGGCCACTAATCCTGTATCAATGATGATTTTGTACCGAACTCGTCTATCCGCGTTCGTGGTCTTTAATGACCTATTTCGAAGTTTTTTGGCCGGTGAGGCCATTTTACTGTGGGGCTGTCAAAGCGGCCGCACAGTCCCCCGCTTGGGGAGGCGCACTTTAGTGCTTCCCCTTCAAAGAGATGATGCCTCGTGGACCGGGCATCTTAAGCATGAGAGATGCATAATGCGGTATTGCGTTAAAGCGGGCGAAAGTTTCGCGTCCCAGTAGTGCTTGATAGCGACTTGAGAACGGGACGATATGGAAGGTCAGCTTTTTGTGGCGGAAGTTATCGGCAGAGCCGAATATAACTTCGAGCCAGATAAAACCCATACAATGGGTGTCCGGACCAGGTGTTACCCCTTGAAAGGAGGTTTTGCTGCGGTGGATTCTTGCTGGGTTTATCCCCATGTGCTGGATTGTATCCTGATATATCAGGTTTAGTCCGCTGCCGCCGTCCATAAGGACATTTGAAAACTGGAGTCCGCCAATTATTGGATTGAGTATCAAGGCAGTCCATACTACATTCTTGATATTCCTAGAATAATCTAGCTGATCGAAGATGATCGGTTTTGACAACCAGTGGCAGGACCCTTTGGTGATGGGCCATGTGGTGCGTACCTTTACGGGCGCCGCACGTTTTGTTATGTGAAGTGAGTTCACTGTTTTTACTTCTTGTGGGAAGTTCTTTTGTTTCCTGGTGCTCTGCTTTTGGGGTTCGTCCTCGTCTTCGCTTGGTGTGTCGAGCCCCTTGTGTTCGGCATTGAGTCTGCCGGATTGTTTGAAAACCCAACAGTCTCTGTGGGTATGGTTAGCAGGCTTCCCGGGAGTACTGTGTATCTGACATATCCTGTCCAGGATTTTATTTAGGTTGGATGGATCGTCCCTGTTATCCTGGGGGGGCGATTTTTCCTGATTTTGTCGTGAGCCTTTGAATCCGGCATTGACTGCCGTGCTCTTCGGACTTTTGTCCTTAGTCCAGCGACGGTCCTTGTTGCGTCGCGGTTTTCCGTTTCCATCCCTAGTTTCGGATGTACTTGGGTCGCTGGGGCTGCACCTTGCCAACCAGCTGTCCTCCCCTGCACAAAAGCGGGTCATGAGGCTTGTTAGTACGGCCATTGTTCTTGGCTTTTCTTGGCCGAGGTGTCTGGCGAGCCATTCGTCTCGGACGTTATGCCTGAAAGCTGCTAAGGCTTCGGCGTCTGGACAGTCGACTATCTGATTCTTTTTAGTGAGGAATCTATTCCAGAACTGCCGAGCTGATTCTCCGGGTTGTTGAGTTATGTGACTAAGATCGTCTGCATCCGGAGGGCGGACATAGGTCCCTTGAAAGTTTGCTCGGAAAGCATCCTCGAGCTCTTCCTAGCTTCCAATTGTGTTTTCGGGGAGGCTTTTAAGCCAATGCCGGGCTGGCCCTTTAAGCTTAAGGGGTAGATATTTTATGGCGCGGAGATCATCTCCTCTAGCCATGTGTATGTGGAGGATATAATCCTCGATCCAGACTCCAGGGTCTGTTGTTCCATCATTTGCCTCTATGTTTACGGGTTTGAATCCCTCTGGGAATTCATAGTCCAGGACCTCATCGGTGAAACATAGGGGGTGTGCGGCGCCCCTGTATTTGGGTGTGCCGGATTCTGATGATGGCTTCATAGCGTTGCTTACGAGAGCTTGCTTTCTTGGCCCATAAATGGACCTGACTGGGCCATGATGCGAATCCTTAAGTGGGTCGCATGCCGATTTAGGTGCGGCGCCGCTTGCCGCTTTATGGGGTCGTCTATCCGACCGTGTGGCTTTTTCATTTTTTGAATGCGAGGGCTCTAGGGCCTCTTCGTCGAATTCAGGCAGTAGCTTTCTTTTCGGATAGCTTTTAGTGCGGCGACTGTCGCCGTACTTATCTGTGGTATTGATTACTTTGCTCCATCTAATCCGGAGTGCGTCTTCCGCTGTTTTTAGCTTCCGCTTCTGCTTTTTAGGCTGCGTGCAGTTGCAACGAGCCTTTCGTGGAGATTCTTCTGCTCCATAGGTTTATTCGGCGTGAGGTCGTCCGGAATGCCGTTTTCGCCGGGGGAGGGATGTTCGGTTTCTCTATCCGTGTTGCCCTGTTCGGACGGTTGCTCTAAGGCCTGCTCGTCGTCTACCGGCTCGTCCTGCTCTATGGCTGGGTTTTTGTCGAGGCGGGGCTTGGGTCGGCGTTTACGCCGACGCTTTGATTGCTTTTCGGGGGGTCGATCTCCCGTCCCATCCCCTTTTTCCTCGTTGTCGCTTCCTTTAGGGGTATCCACCATGTACACATCGTGAGATGAGGTGGCTGTCCAATGCCCTATGGGCGTTGGTTCGTCGGTATCTCCTGCATCGTCATCCATGCTGTCGATGTCTCCGGAGTCGAAGTTGAGCACGTCGTTTAAATTGTCGACAGTGGCTACCAAGTGGGTGGTGGGTGGGCTTTGAATTTCTTCATCGTCCGTATCCCATCCTCGCTGACCGTAGTTCGGCCAGGGCTCTCCTGATAAGGAGAGAGACTTGAGAGAGTTCAGGATATCGCCACAAGGCGAATGCTGAAAGATGTCTGCGGTGGTGAACTCCATTATCGGCGCCCAATCGGATTCGATTGGCAGGGGCGCGGGGGGTTCGGAGTCCGGGGAGGAGTCCGGATCCTCGGAGTCACGGGTCGTGCAAAGTGCGGGGCTAGCGTTCGGCTCGATTGCTTTCGGGATCGCAGCCCCCGAGGTGACGTCCAACCGCTCATCCTCAATTGGCGCAATAGGCTCCGAGTTAGGGGTCGGAACCGATGCGTGTGCGGCCTCCAGGACACTGTCCGGGGGCAGAGCTAGATCATGCCCCTCGAGATAGTGTGGCGCACTTGGCCGTGGCTCGAGCCCGTCGAAGATCAAGTCTCCGCGGATGTCAGCCATGTAGTTTAAGCTTCCAAACCTGACTTGATGGCCAGGGCGTAGCTTTCGATCTGCTCCAGGTGGCCGAGCGGATTGGCCCGCAGAGCGAAGCCGCCGAAGACGAATATCTGTCCGGGGAGAAAAGTCTCACCCTGGACCGTATCGTTGTTGATGATCAAAGGAGCCATCGGGCCGAAAGGCGATGACACAGAGGAACTCTCAATGGAAGCACCAATGTCGGTGTCAAAACCGGCGGATCTCGGGTAGGGGGTCCCGAACTATGCATCAAGGCCGGATGGTAACAGGAGACAAGGGACACGATGTTTTTTACCCAGGTTCGGGCCCTCTCGATGGAGGTAATACCCTACTCCTGCTTGATTAATATTGATGATATGGGTAGTACAAGAGTAGATCTACCACGAGATCAAGGAGGCTAAACCCTAGAAGCTAGCCTATGGTATGATTGTTGTGTATGGAGTTGATTGCCTACGGACTACAACCCTCCGGTTTATATAGGCACCGAATAGGGTTAGGGTTACACAGAGTCGGTTACAATGATAAGAGATCTTGAATATCCGCATCGCCAAGCTTGCCTTCCACGCCAAGGAAAGTCCCATCCGGACACGGGACGAGGTCTTCAATCTTGTATCTTCATAGTCCAGGAGTCCGGCTAAAGGTATAGTTCAGCTACCCGAACACCCCCTAATCCAGGACTTCCTCAATGGGCACTGGTACATATCTGCTGGACAAGGAGCACATGCCTATCTATCCAGACTTCGAGGACAACACTGTGGTTATGAATGAGGATGAACCATCTTCTGTGCATGCACAAGCCAAGAAGGAGAAGGCAAAGGCTGAAAAGGCTGCTAGGATGCCAACTATTGAAGAAGCATCTCAGTATCTTCTGAAGAGCAAGCAAGATCAGCTTGGCTACTTGATTGCCTCCACTCCGAGGATTGAGAAGGGACTAGCCACCCTGACTCAAAACCAGGAGAGCTTGGAAAGAATCATGGAGCAAAAGTTCTATGACTTGGATGTGAAGGTAACTGAGATCCAGTCTATTGTGGAGCAACTTCAAGATGATATACATGAGAGGAAGGGCAAGACAACCACTGATGCATTTGCCAAAGTGCCTAGAGCTCAGAGGTCTGCTGCAGTGCCTGTTCCAGACACCAGAGCCACGTCATCTGCACCAGCTACAGCTTCAGTGCCACCAGCTCCAGCACCTACTCCATCAGCTCCATTTATTTCGACTAAAGCCTTCGTTCTTGGAGTTATCCGGACACCACCACCTGAAGACCAAGCCTGAGCGACGATTTAGTGCTATGCATTTTCTAGGAACTTTTTGGTAACTTGTTGCTAAAGGGGGAGAAAAATGTATAGATCATAGGCTTCGAGAGAGAGCGTTGCTTTTTATTCTCTCTTGCTTTGGTGGTTGAACTTTATTTGCTTTGCTTGTTTGAGATACTTTCTATCTGCGTTAATCTTGGATGATCATGTGTTTGATCATATGCTACATTAATGCTTGTTGGATGACATTATCTTTTTATCCCTATATAATCATTCACTTTGCTTGGTGATGAGTGCATGCATTTAATTATTATCATTTGAGCGCTCCAACAAGATGTATGTGACATGGAAGAGTAACCCATGAGCCTAACTCTTTGTGCATTTGCAGTCCAAAGCAAACCATATACTATGCACAAGTTTAGGGGGAGCTCTTTGAAGGAAATATACCCTAGAGGCAATAATAAAGTTATTATTGATCTCCTTATATCATGATAAATGTTTATTATTCATGCTAGAATTGTATTAACCGGAAACATAATACATGTGTCAATACATAGACAAACAGAGTGTCACTAGTATGCCTCTACTTGACTAGCTCGTTAATCAAAGATGGTTATGTTTCCTAACCATGAACAAGGAGTTGTTATTTGATTAATGGGATCACATCATTAAGTGAATGATCTGATTGACATGACCCATTCCATTAGCTTAGCACCCGATCGTTTAGTATGTTGCTATTGCTTTCTTCATGACTTATACATGTTCCTATAACTATGAGATTATGCAACTCCCGTTTGCTGGAGGAACACTTTGTGTGCTACCAAACGTCACAACGTAACTGGGTGATTATAAAGGAGCTCTATAGGTGTCTCCAAAGGTACATGTTGGGTTGGCGTATTTCGAGATTAGGATTTGTCACTCCGATTGTCGGAGAGGTATCTCTGGGCCCTCTCGGTAATGCACATCACTTAAGCCTTGCAAGCATTGCAACTAATGAGTTAGTTGCGGGATGATGTATTACAGAACGAGTAAAGAGACTTGCTGGTAACAAGATTGAACTAGGTATTGGAATACCGACGATCGAATCTCGGGCAAGTAACATACCGATGACAAAGGGAACAACGTATGTTGTTATGCGGTCTGACCGATAAAGATCTTCGTAGAATATGTAGGAGCCAATATGGGCATCCAGGTCCCGCTATTGGTTATTGACCGGAGACATGTCTCGGTCATGTCTACATTGTTCTCGAACCCATAGGGTCCGCACGCTTAAGGTTGCGATGACAGTTATATTATGAGTTTATGCATTTTGATGTACCGAAGTTTTTTCGGAGTCCCGGATGTGATCACGGACATGACGAGGAGTCTTGAAATGGCCGAGACATAAAGATTGATATATTGGAAGCCTATGTTTGGATATCGGAAGTGTTCCGGGTGAAATCGGGATTTTACCGGAGTACCGGGAGGTTACCGGAACCCCCCGGGAGCTATATGGGCCATAGTGGGCCTTAGTGGAAAAGAGAAGAGGCAGCCCAACATGGGCCGCGCGCCCCTCCCCTCCCTTGGTCCGAATAGGACAAGGAGAGGGGGCCGGCCCCTCTCTCTCTTTTCCCCCCTCCGCGAATCCTATTCCAACTAGGATTGGGGGGGGGGGGGATCCTACTCCCAGAGGGAGTAGGAATCTCCTGGCGTGCCTCTCCTAGGCCGGC
Source organism: Triticum aestivum (assembly GCF_018294505.1). Lineage (NCBI taxonomy): Eukaryota > Viridiplantae > Streptophyta > Magnoliopsida > Poales > Poaceae > Triticum > Triticum aestivum. Next base: position 537,838,142 of record NC_057809.1, on the reverse strand, counting down.
CGCACCCCCCCCTTTAGTCCTTTATATACGGAGGCAGGGGCACCCCAGAGACACAAGTTGATTCACGTGATCTTATTCTTAGCCGTGTGCGGCGCCCCCAGCCACCATAGTCCTCGATAATATTGTAGCGGTGCTTAGGCGAAGCCCTGCAGCAGTAGTGCATCAAGATCGTCACCACGCCGTCGTGCTGACAGAACTCTTCCCTGACACTTTGCTGGATTGGAGTCCGGGGATCGTCATCGAGAGGAACGTGTGCTAGAACTCGGAGGTGCCGTAGTTTCGGTGCTTGATCGGTCGGGCCGTGGAGACGTATGACTACATCAACCACACGCTTCCGTTGTCGATCTACTAGGGTATGTAGATCATACTCTCCCCTCTCGTTGCTATGCATCACATGATCTTGCGTGTGCGTAGGAAAATTTTGAAATTACTACATTCTCCAACACTCTTGCCTTTCACATACTTCTCAAAGCGACAATGTTTTTCACTCTTATTATCATTTGTCGAAGCTTTGTCTATATGTTGTCATCAATTACCAAAAAGGGGGAGATTTAAAGTGCAACTATCCCTAGGTGGTTTTGGTAATACCTAACAACATATAGCTCATTGAGCTAATGCTATTCCAAGATTAATATTTCAGGAAAAGCTCAATGAATGGCATGGCATGGATGAGGAATGTGGACCCCTCAAAATATTAAGGACAAAAAGATTGGCTCAAGCTCAAAGCTCAAGACTCTACATTTTATATTTTAGTGATCCAAGATCACATTGAGTCTATAGGAAAAGCCAATACTATCAAGGAGGGATGAGGTGTTGTTTAATGAGGTTCTTGCTTCATAGTGCTTAGTGATATGCTCCAAAACCCACAACTACCTTCCCACATCCACATATGACCTAAACCAAAAGTCAAACTCGGCCCTACCGATTCTTTCTATCCGGCGCCACTGAGTTTCAAATGTCATAGCCACTGCCACAAACCCTAGGCAAATCGGTCTCACCGATAGGGATTTTGGTCACACCGAGATGGGGTTGTAATCTCTCTGTTTCCCTTCGTAACGTTTCGGTCCTACCGAGATGAGCGATCGGTCCCACCGAGATTGCAATGTAAACTCTCTGTTTCTCTTTCGTAACATTTCGGTCCCACCGAAATGAGCGATCGGTCCCACCGAGTTTACCTGACCAACTCTTTGGTTAGCTTATTACCAAAATGAGTCCCACCGAGTTTGTGTAATCGGTCACACTTAGATTATGTTATGCCCTAACCCTAACCATATCGGTCCTACCGAGTTGCATCTCAGTCCCACCGAAAATCCTAACGGTCACTAGGTTTGCTAAATCGGTCCGACCGAGTTTTTCACTTCGATCTCACCGAGATTGGTAAATTGTGTGTAATGGTTAGTTTTTCTATGGAGGCTATATATACCCCTCCACCCACTCTTCATTCGGAGAGAGAGCCATCAGAACATACCTACACTTCCTATACACATTTTCTGAGAGAGAACCACCTACTCATGTGTTGAGGCCAAGATATTCCATTCCTACCATATGAATCTTGATCTCTAGCCTTCCCAAGTTGCTTTCCACTCAAATCTTCTTTCCACCAAATCCATATTCTGTGAGAGAGAGTTGAGTGTTGGGGAGACTATCATTTGAAGCACAAGAGCAAGGAGTTCATCATCAACACACCATTTGTTACTTCTTGGAGAGTGGTGTCTCCTAGATTGGCTAGGTGTCACTTGGGAGCCTCCGACAAAGATTGTGGAGTTGAACCAAGGAGTTTGGAAGGGCAAGGAGATCGCCTACTTCATAAAGATCTACCGCTAGTGAGGCAAGTCCTTCGTGGGCGATGGCCATGATGGGATAGACAAGGTTGCTTCTTCATGGACCCTTCGTGGGTGGAGCCCACCGTGGACTCGCACAACCGTTACCCTCTGTGGGTTGAAGTCTCCGTCAACGTGGATGTACGATAGCACCACCTATCGGAACCACGGCAAAAACATCTGTGTTTCCAATTGCATTTGAATTCTCCAAACCCTTCCCTTTACATTCTTGCAAGTTGAATGCTTTACTTTCCGCTGCTCATAGACTCTTTGCATGCTTGCTTGAATTGTGTTAAGATTGCTTGACTTGTGCTAAGATAGCTAAAATCTGCCAAAGACTAAAATTGGGAAAAGGATAGATCTTGATTTGGTCAAGTAGTCTAATCACCCCCCCCTCTAGACATACTTTCGATCCTACATATTCATGTGAAAATACTTGGTCATTTGGAAAAAGATGGTAATTGATTTATCGCTAGTTTTAGAATGCTTGGTCGTGACAATCAACCGAAGCCAGAACCAGAAGTCTCCATCGTGTAATACTTTACGGTCGGTCGCAGCAACAAATGGTCGATTGGACCCACGTCTCACCGAAGGGACACGCATCGGCTTGGTCTGTCATGTACGACCAGTTACATCACTGACTTGTGCGACCACATTTGAGCAGTGTAGTACTCCCTCTATCTTAGTTTACAAGTCTTGCATGTGTACCTAGGTCGTTAATTTGACCAACTTAATAAGAGGCATACATTACAAAAAATATATCATTACAAACTTAAAATATTCTATTTTTAATGATATATTTTTTATGTTAAACAATTTATTTTATATAAGTCACATTGATGACCTAGATACACGTGCAAGCCTTGTAAACTGAGATGGAGGGAGTACTTGAAATTTATGTTCCATTAAACTCATCGGGAGCCGTTTCGGGCCTCGAAACCAAAACCATCAATTAATCTTTACCTTGTTCCCATCACATTCCAAAGTACTAGTGCTACAATTAAGTGCAAGCCTGCTCACACCTACTAGTACATACCAAACCTGAACGTGTTCCCACTATGCAGGTTTTAGTACTAGTGCTAGTACTTAGGTTATAAAAAGGGGAACTACCTAATCGAAAATTACTCTACCTTCCTCCTCATAAGTCCTTCTTCTTTGTTCGTCCTTGCCATGGCCGGTGTGCAGAGCTCTAGGTCGAGAACTACTCATAACAAGGGAGCAGCAACCAAGGTTACGGAAAAAAGAGAGGGCTCGCCGCCACGCAGAGACCTCGAAAGATCTCTCACGGGAAGGCGATGGATCACAGGAGCGCCCTAGCCGCGGAGGCGAACATGCCGAGCTGGCAGCGCTGAAGTCGTTATCCCTCGATGGCATGCCCGATCAGCTCAATAAGCTTAAGCACCTACATAAGCAGAAGGAGTTCATCCACAGCTTGGTGGAGCTGCTGAAGCAGAGCCTTGACGACATGCCCGCTGAGCTCAATGAGCAGTGGGAGTTGACCGCCTGCTTAGTGATGCTGCTGAAGAAGAGCATTGCCTCGGAGAAGAAGGCGACCAGCGAAATCCTGCAACTTCAGGAGGAAAAGGCGAAGCTCTGCCACGAGCTCGGCCTGCTGAAGGAGGAGAAAGCCGGCTGGAAGAAGCTGCATGAGAATAGTAGTTCCTCGATGAAGATGTTGTAGGCCCTCATCATGGAACAGAAGGAGGAGTTGGCAAAGCTCCGCATCGAGCACCCGGCTGCTGTCAAAGTACGTATTGCAGCCATGGAACAAATGATGAAGGCTCGCGTCGAGAAATCCCGTGTCACAGACAAAATGAAGAAGATGGCAGAGGAGACGCGCAAGGAGATGGAGGTCGTGGAGGAGATGAAGAAGAAATTACGACTCCGCGACCAGCAACCCTTCATGTAGTGAGAGCAGCGCCCCAAACTTGTGTGTGCATCTTCCTTCTTTTTAGGGGGTGATAATCTTCCTTCTTCTTTTGCTCCTGTGTTTCTTCTTTTGCTTCGGGTGTTTCGCCGCACATGTCATGTTCTCTGTGAGGCATGAATAGAACAATGCTAACAATGAGATGACTAGCAAATTAGAACATTTTTATCGCCACTAGCAAGATGCCCGTGCATTACATGGAACATCAAGATGCATTTTTTACAAAACACCTGTTGTGATTGACCCATGCAGGAGTAATCCCATGTGTAAAAACTAATGCTATCTCGAGATTTTATCGAAAAAATGGTATCTCGAGAATTTCATCAAAAAATGATATCTCGAGAAAGATGAGAGATAAGGTGAGGAGGAGTGGGGCGTGGTGGTGACTGGTGGTCGGACCGGGTGGAGGCATGGGGATGAACGGCGTCGGCAGGCGGCAACGGCCACCATGCTAGATTGTTCCAGAGACTTCCTTTTTTAATTGCTCGGCAATGAGGTTGTGGGCGATAAGGATGAACAAGGCAAGGCCTTATCTGTAAATGTGGAGAGAGGTGCGGGTATCTTTTGAAAAATTGTCATAGTTTGCTTTCTATCCGTCAGATATAGATCGGACGGTCTATATTACAAGATGGCAGGCACACCATCATCACCAACTCGGTTTTTTTTATAAGAGTAGAGAGTAGAGATATGACACTGGGCTGCCGTGTTTCGTGCTCCTCCGTCGTACTCCAGTGGAAAACTTGAGTATACCGCACGATTCTTTGCTCCTCCTCAGGTCGTCGACACATTTATACGAGCAGTCAAATCACAAGGCCTCGCCTTCCAGCAGTAATGAGCCGTCAAATCACAAAGGCCCTCGCCTCTCTTGGAACCGAGCTAGCTAGACTGCCCCGCCCTCTAGCAGTAATGAGCCGTCAAATCACAAAGGCCCTCGCCTCTCTTGAAACCGACCTAGCTAAACTGCCCCGTCCTCTAGCCTTTTAAAAAATGTATACTTTTGTACCATAGTAGGATCGATGGAGCGCCATGGAGAAAAACTAACAGGATGAAATTAAAGAAAAAAGGTGGTACATATAGAGAGCGCTCGTCACCAAATTATGCATATAGTACTATTAAAAAAGCTAGTACATGCTTAAATGGGGTGCTAAATTATATTAAAGAAATTAGCATACCTATTTAATTCTTGGGTTCTTATTATTTATGCCACTAGTTGTGTATCACTACTCAGTTTTGCCATTAGAAGTTACAACTACTCAAAAATTCTATCGATCCGTGAGATGCCTGCTCAAAAATGCAATTAGATATCTCAAAAATGCCATCGTTAAGTTAGATGTTTGCTAAAAAATGCCATTAGACATTGTTATTTTCAGGTCAAACCCATTGATGATGGTACATGACAAAAATAAGCTGATTCTCACAATGATAAGTGTGGCCCCGCTTGTCAGGAGTAACCAAGCGAATAATTTTACAGGAAAATAAGAACGCTGTTGGGATCAAGTAGGACCCACACTTTATTTTACTGTAGTGAGATAGAGGGAGAGCTGGCATGTTGGTCCATCGGTATTTATGTCATTATAACATGGCAAAATAGATTTGAGTCACAATAATGGTGTCCAGCACAACACACCCCTCAAATAAAACTAAGCACCCTGAAATTCTTTGACAACTAAACTGCTGGCTATATGATGTTGGTCATATATATTGTACGTATATAATGTGAAGAAACGAGTGGTAGTACTATGCAAACTAAAAGATGAACTATAAGAAATACTAGTATGTACATACTGAAGAGCTAAAGTAACGAGAAGAAACATAACATGGTTCTGCTGGGGGCTCAGCACAACACACCCCTCAAATAAAACTAAGCACACCTGAAATTAAACTAAGTGTAAGTGAATCTAGTGCCCCTTAGTGATTTTGGTGTATTGAAGACTTATAGGTTAAGGGACTAATGCATTTGTGAGTGTACACAGGTCTATAAGTCAATGAGGAGTTTGATCTTTACAGAGAAAGTCGACCCCTAAAAATGAAGTTCTTCGATTGAAGACTTTGAATCTCTGAAGACTTTCTGAAGACTTTGAAAGTGAAGAAATTGGTGTGACCTTGAAGACTTGGTATTCATTCGAGGAACATGAAGCGTGAAGACTTTTGTTTTCATAGTTTCATTTTCTCTTTTTTGAGTCATAGGAAACACCGTACTGTTAAAGGGGGTCAAGGAAATACTAAGGAAAAATTTCCATGTGATTCTCAACTCAAAATCCTACACCTACCAATCCCTTCGAGTGAAGCCATTGGAAATCTCATATAGTCCAGTCATATTCTTCAGCGACAGAGATGAAGTTCTTCTGGTCTATGAGGAATTTGTTCTGACTGAGGAGTTAGGAATTCGCGAGTGCGGATTTCCTAAAAAGTGAGGAACATGATAGCCCTGAAGATTTTGCTACTCAAAATTCCGACCGTTGCTGTGCTATGTGCCAGCTGTCCCAAAATATCTATCCATCTAGCGGTCACATCATTGAAGGGCATTTATGTCTTATCATGTCGGGCTGCTCCCTAGGCTATAAATAGCCCCCCCCCCCTACAACCACTAGCTGGTTGACTACTCCGAGAGAAACTGACACTTGTCATTTGAGAGCAACCCATCCTCCGAGGACTTTGAGCGAAAACCCCAAGTGATTGAGCATCACTGAAGAGATTGATCCCGCGTGGATCTGATGCTTGTTACCTTTGAAGACTATGCTTCTTCAAGACGGTTAGGCGTCATGGTCTAGAGCATCCAAGAGGCATTATGGATCACCGAGTGACCGAGTTTGTGAAGGTTCGGAAGTCACCTGAAGACTTACCACGAGTGATTGGACGAGGTATGTGTGACCTTAGTTCAAGGAGAATACGGTGAGGACTGGGTGTCCTGAGCTGCGTGTTCAGGACTGGGTGTCTAGGACTGTGTGTCCTCGAGTTTAAATACTCAGCCACTCCAACCAGACGTACAACTGAGACAACAATTGGAACTGGTCTACCAAATCATTGTCCTCACCAAGCTTACTGGTTCTATTCCCTCAACTCGTTCATTCCCTCATAACTGTGTTGTGTGTTCGTTCATATCTGTGTTTGAAGTCTTTGACTGAAGACTTTCTCAATTTCCTCAGTTCAAATTGTTCAGTCTATTTGTCTTCATCCTGTGTTATCCTGTGGTTATGCTTCCTGTACTCTGTGCATGTCTTCATTTCATCATGATGACTATGCTTGTATTCTGCTATGTTTACTTTTGAGTACTTATTCCGCTGCTAGTAGTTCTTCGCTAAGGAATTTCCTCATCGGCAAATTCCTCAGTGAATAATTTCATAAAAATCGCCTATTCACCCCCCCTCTAGTCGATATAACGCACTTTCAATTGGTATCAGAGCAAGGTACTCCCTTGTTCTTTGTGATTTTGGTTTAAACGCCTGGAGTTTAGTTATGTCGACCGCAGGTATGATCAAGGTATCTGCTGGGTGTCCTACTTTCGATGGGACGGACTACCCCTACTGGAAGAATAAGACGAATGCATCTTGAGGCAATTGATAACGATCTCTGGTATGTTGTGGAAAATGGTGTTCCCTCAGTCACACCTTCTCTGAATGCTGCTAATGTGAAGAGATTCAAGCAACTCGACTCTCAAGCGAAGAATATCATATGTGGCCATCTGAGCAAAGGACAGTATGGCAGAGTGAGTGCTTTGGAGACAGCGAAGCTTATCTGGGACAGGTTGTCCAAAGTGAATGAAGGAGTCTCAACACAGCGTGACTCTCGAGTTGATGTTCTTTGCAATCTCTTCAATCGCTTCAAAAGACTCGACAATGAAAATGTTCAACAAACCTTCGATCGCCTCACTGACATCTCAAATGAGCTTCAAGCAGTTGGTGCCACTGACATCACCGACCATGAGGTGGTGAAGAAATTGCTGAGATCGCTTGATTCCTCATTTGATACTCTAGCATTGATGATACAAGAACGTGCTAATTACAAGTCACTTGATCCCGCTGATATTCTCGAGAGGCTAAATACTCATGAGTTCCAACTTGCTGAAAAAGAGATCTCTATTGTTCGAGCTATGGCAGATCACGCACACTGAAGGCCAAGGTAGTGTCTGAGTCCGAAGATGAAGACTCTGGTAGCAGCCTTGGTGATCCTGTAGAACTAAGCCATGATCTGGCTCTGCTCGTGAAGAAATTCCAAAAGTTCTCAAGACGTGGTCGCCTTGGAAGACCCTCAAGGAGCAATGATTCCTCATCCAGTGACTACAAGAGGAGGCTCTGTCACAAGTGCAAGAAACCTGGACATTACATTCAAGATTGTCCTCAGTGGGAAAAGGAATCAAAGAAGAAGAAATACAAGGATTACAGTTTTGATGATGCGAAGAAAAAGAAGAAATCCACAAAATCTTCATCATCAAAATCCTCAAAGTCTTCATATCACAAGAAGAGCAGCTCCAAGAAGGCTAGGGCATTCATTGGCAAGGAAATGGACTTTGAGGCTGAATCTGAAGAAAATGAGGAAGAGGAGACATCTGAGGAGTCCGAATCCGGAGTGGCGAGCCTAGCTCTCGCTACTGCATTCGTCAGCAAGTCTATCTTCAACACTGAAGAAAATGACCTCACCAACAAGGCTGATGAAGGCGATGATGACTATGCTCCCACCTATTGCTTCATGGCAAAGGGTGCCAAGGTACTCAAATATACCTCCTCTGAATCCAGTGAGCATGAATCTGATGAAAACCTTAAGCCCAGCTATTCTAAACTTGCTAAGATTGCTGTAAAACAACAAAGGGATCTTGAAAAGGTTTAAAACATGCTAGATAAAAGTGATGATATGTTGGGTGAAGAAATGGATCGCACTAAATCCTTGACTGAAAATCTTCAGATACTTCAGACTAGGTTTGACAATCTTCAAGGTCATCATAACACTCTTTTGTCCGATCATGAGAAGCTTTCTTATGAATTTCTTCAAAGAAAGCAAGACCTTGAGAAGCTAAGAGTGAGTTATGAAGATCTTCAGAAGGAGCGTGATTCATTACTTGCTCAACAAATCAACACTTCTCGGGAAGAATTTGTTCCTCCTTGTTTGAAATGCATTGAACGTGAATCTGCTAATTCTTCACCTGAATGTTCAAATGCTGCTAATGTTTCAAATTCTTCACATGCCTCTGCTATCACTAATTCCTCATTTGAGGACATTGCTAGTATCACTGATGATGCATGGCTGAAGGAATTGTACATGACAGGCATGTACAAAAGCCTCAAAGGGCATCAGACTCTTTGTGATGTGCTTAAAAAGCAGATCCTCAAGAGGAACCCTAGGAAAGAGGGTATTGCCTTTGAGAGGAAACTCAATGCTGATGGTACATATTGGAAGCCTGAGAAGTACCCCAAAACTACAAGGGTTGCTGCAAAGGGACCTCCAGTTGATCCATCTAACTTATCTGGATTTGCATGTGAATCTCCTTGTTCTGATGATGAGTCATTTGACTCCAACTATAAATTGTTCAAAAATCAGAATGGTGAAGTATTTGCTAGATATGTTGGCACTAACTGCAGGAACGGTTCCCCTATGAAGAAAATCCGGGTTCCCAAAAGATGCCTTGAAAATCTTCAGGTGAATGTCATCATGATGCCACCTGTGAAGAATAGGAACCCCAGATCAAATTCTTCATATGAACCAAATTCTTCATATGGATCCAAGTCCTCATACGGACCAAACTCCTCACATGGATCATATTCCTCAAAAGGATCAAAGTCCTCATATGAACATCATTGTGCTAACCCGTCTGTTTCGCAGGGAAGATCTAAGGATTATGGATATGTGCATTATTCTTCAAATCATTATGTCCATAAGTCCTTGAAGAATTTCTCTGCTTACTCATATGCTTACTCTAACCCCTCTTATGTGAAACGAAATGGACTGGCTTCTATGCCATCCTTCTCTTATGAAGCTCGCAGAATGATGAACTCTTTGCCACCCCTTCAGATGTGGGTGGTGAAGAAAAAGAACTAATCTCTTATGCAGGGTCAGGTCTCCAGACGTACGTAATCGTCTGAAGAATTTGCTGGAGACCTGAGCATGCCTGATAGGACGCAGGCTAATCATGAAGAAATGAACTTTTATTTCTCACATCCTCATATTGCTTTTATCTATTCTTTTGCTTGATGAAATTGATCTGATGAATTGATGTCATATTCTTCACTGATGAAGTATATGAGTTTGTAAGCTGCACTAATTCATCTGCAGGATGATCAACCCAAAGCCATTGAGTGGGTCCTCGATAGTGGATGTACAAATCACATGACTGGTGACAAGAATCTATTGATGGATGCTCCATTATCTCTGTCGCATCTGAAGCATATCATCTTTGCCGACAAAGGCAAAAGTCAGGTATTGGGTCTAGGTAAGGTTGTGTTCACAAAGGATCAACACATGGAGAAAGTCATGCTTGTTGAGTCCTTAGGATACAACCTTATGTCTGCCTCAATGCTTTGTGATCTTGATATGGTTGTTGTCTTTGGAAAGTACCATTGTGTTGTGGTTATGGAAGCTGGAGATTCCAAAGTCTTCGAAGGCTTTAGGAGAGGAGACCTGTATATTGTTGATTTCTCTACAGGACCACAACCAGCCGTGTGCCTACTTGCAAAAGCTTCAAAAGGATGGATCTGGCATCGACGACTTGGTCATGCGGGCATGAGGAATTTGCACACGCTTGTGAAGAAGAAGCATGTCATTGGCATCGAGAATGTCAAATTCCTCAAATATCACCTATGCAGAGCCTGTGAAGCTGGGAAGATGACAAATGCTAAGCATCCAGTGAAGACTATCATGACCACTACTCGTCCATTTGAATTGCTTCACATGGATCTCTTCGGTCCTAATCATTATTCTGCTGTTTCAAATGATGCATCTCAATATGGCTTTGTTATTGTTGATGATTACTCTCGTTATACATGGGTACACCTTGTTACTTACAAACATGAAGTGCAGGAAGTCTTCAAACGATTTTCCTTGAGGGCTTCAACCAACTTTGGTGTGAAGATCAAGCACATCAGAAGTGACAATGGCACTGAGTTCAAGAATTCTGGTCTTGATGACTATCTTAATGAACTTGGTATTACTCATGAGTTATCTGCTCCTTACACTCCTCAACAGAACGGCGTCATGGAGCGCAAGAACATGACTCTTGCTGAGATGGCTCGCACTATGCTTGATGAATACAAAATGCCTCGTCGTTTCTGGACTGAGGCAATTGATACTGCGTGCCACATCATCAACAGAGTATATCTTCACAAATTCTTCAAGAAGACTGCCTATGAACTCCTCACTGATAGGAAACCCAATGTAAGTTATTTCAAAGTCTTCGGTGCTAAATGTTGGATTAGAGATCCTCATCACAACTCAAAATTTGCACCGAAAGCACATGAAGGTTTTATGCTTGGTTACGAAAAGGACTCGGACACCTACAGAGTCTTCAACAACGTTCTTCACAAGGTTTTTGAAACTGTAGATGTGCGGTTTGATGAAACTAATGGCTCGCAAAGAGAGCACCTACCTACTATGATAGATGAACCAACACCTGAGGAAACTATCAAGTTCAAGGCTATCGAGGATGTCATTCCTACTGAAGAATCTGCTGAAGAATTCATTCCAGAACATGAAGAACATCGAGCTAATGCACCTGAAGAAAATGGTGCTGAAGAGAATGCTGATCAAATTCTTCAACGACAACCAGCTCATCCTCGCATTGCAAAAGAAGTGCAAGTTGAAAAGATCATCAATGACATCAAAGTGCCAAGTCCTCTCACACGCTCAAAAGCTTCACATTTATCTAACTTTTGTGGGCACTATGCTTTTGTCTCTATCACAGAGCCCACTAAGGTAGATGAAGCATTTCTGGAGCCTGAGTGGATTCAGGCCATGCAAGAAGAATTACATCAGTTCGAGCTCAACAATGTCTGGGAACTGGTCAAACATCCAGATCCTCGCAAGCACAATATCATTAGCACAAAGTGGATCTACCGCAACAAGCAAGATGAAAATGACCTTGTGGTGAGGAATAAGGCACGGCTCGTAGCTCAAGGCTATACACAAGTTAAAGGAATTGATTTCGATCAAACTTTTGCACCTGTTGCTAGACTTGAAGCTATTCGCATATTACCTGCTTATGCTAACCATCATGATATCACTTTATATCAAATGGATGTGAAAAGTGCATTCCGCAATGGTAAGCTTGAGGAAGAAGTATATGTTGCTCAACCCCCAGGTTTTGAAGATCCAAACAATCCTGACAAAGTCTTCAGACTCAACAAGGCCCTCTATGGCCTCAAGCAGGCCCCACGGGCGTGGTATGGTACCTTGAAGGAATTCTTCATGAAGAAAGGCTTCAAACCCGGTTCACTCGACCCTACTCTTTTCACTAAATCTTATGATGGTGAATTGTTTGTGTGCCAAATATATGTTGATGATATTATCTTTGGCTGTACTGACCAACGTTATAGTGATGAATTTGCCTATATGATGAGTGAAGAATATCAAATGCCTATGATGGGAGAGTTGAAATTCTTCTTAGGTCTTCAAATTCGTCAACAACGCAATGGCATATTCATATCTCAGGAGAAATACCTCAAGGATGTACAGAGGAAATTCGGCATGCAAGATTGCAAAGGCGTCAAAATTCCTATGCCCACAAATGGCCATCTGTGCACTGATGAAAATGGTATTGACTTTGATCATAAGGTATACCGCTCCATGATTGGCTCTTTATTGTACTTATGTGCATCTAGGCCAGACATAATGCTTAGTGTTTGCATGTGTGCCCGATTTCAAGCTACACCGAAGGAATCACACCATAAGGCTGTGAAGCATATTCTTCGGTATCTAGCTCACACACCAACACTTGGATTATGGTACCCCAAGGGCTCGGCTTTTGATCTCATTGGATATTCTGACTCTGACTATGCTGGTGATCATGTGGACCGCAAGTCAACATCTGGTACATGTCATTTCCTCGGACGATCTTTGGTCTGTTGGTCCTCGAAGAAATAGAACTGCGTATCACTATCTACTGCTGAAGCTGAGTACATTGCCGCTGGTTCTTGCTATGCTCAATTGCTATGGATGAAGCAAACTCTCAAGGACTACGGCGTCAACATGAAGAATGTGCCTCTCTTCTGTGACAATGAGAGTGCCATCAAGATTGCTCACAACCCAGTTCAGCACTCGAAGACTAAGCACATTCAGATTCGTCATCATTTTCTTCGTGATCATGTGTTGAAGGGCGACATTTCTATTGAGCATGTGAAGACTGAAGAACAGCTAGCTGATATCTTCACAAACCCTTGGATGAGAAGAGATTTAGCAAGTTGCGGTGTGAGCTAAATATCCTAGAATCTTCGAATGTTCTTTGAAAAGGACACTCATCCTAACACTTATGCAAAATTGATGACTTAGATGTGCAACACATGAAGAAACGTTTTTCTTCAATCAATGAAGAATAACACTCTTAGTGTGAAGAAATTAACGAAGAATTTGATTCCCAGGACCCTACGATAATTGTACGCGGTGTCTGAAATCATCATTCTTATACGGTGGGTCACGCCACCACCAAAAGTAATTCCTCAGTTGTTCATATTCTTCAACTTTGCATTGTTTTCACTGTTTCTGTCGTTTTCTTCATTGGCTATATATATATGAGTTTATGTCCTCTACAACATTTACTTATTGCTATTTCTTCAAGTTGGTTTTTCTGCTAAGTGAATGTGATCAGACCCTTCCCCTCTATGCTATACTCAACCCAATCTGTTCACAAATTCTTCATATGCGTTCTATTTGAAACTCGTTCAAAATCTTCACTGTGTCCTTGTCAGCTGAAGAAATTGCGAACGAAACTTTAAAACCTATCTTATCTAAATTTTCGGCTTTGCCGCTCAAACCATTCCGCATCCCACGATACACTTATCCATTCACCCACGATCGCACACGATCTCCACCTGTCAGTACATGGGTGACATATGTCAAGCGAATGAGAAGGGTCAGGGGCACGTTCGTCCAATTTCTTCGGGCGAACAGTTTTTCACCGTGGCTATAAATACCCCTCTTCCCCTTCCTCACTTCCTTTACTCCGCTCGACCTCTCTCCAGCTCGAGCTTCGCAAAACCCTAGCGCCGCCGCTATTTCATCGTCGCCGGTGAGGAAGAGCTTCACTGCCTCGACCTCGTCGCCGCCGTACTCGCGCCGGCCGCGGAAATCTTCACTCTGCCGCTACCGTAGCCGTCTTCCTCCGCCGAGTTAGGGCGTGGAAGATCTACACAGACGAACTTCACCTCTCCACTTCACTGTTCGTCGTGTTCTTCATCCAGGGTAATTAAAAGTTACTTTTACTGCCCTCGTTGATTCAAATGATTATCTACAAAATCTTCAAAGGTGTTTCTCTTCATATCTTCACACACTAAACACCTCACAAGTCATCTGTTCTTGATTCGTTTCTCTAAGCATCATTTTTCTTCAAGATTCCTCAATTGTGTGGATCTTCGATCCATACAACTCTAGAACCTAAGACAAAGAACGCTTAGTGAAATTCTTCAAGACTCATTTGGTCAAATTCCTCAAACTTGTTCCTTTTTGAAAAACTTTCTGAGAACGCATATGACCTCTCCAAATTCCTCGCAACTATACTCTGTTCACAGGTACTCATGTCAGCTGCTGAATCACTAGGTTCTCATCAACTTAACTCATTTGCAGCGTTCCTCGAAGAAAAGTTGCATACTTCTTCAAAGAATTCAATTGCCCAAATTCCTCAACTGAAGAAAATGGCTGACGGTAAGAAGCCACAGAAAGGAGGAAAGAGGCCTGAGGTCAATACAGCGTTTGAGATCCCTGATGAAATATATGCTGGCTACTGCACACCTCCTGAGGAAACCAAGAATGAGCGTAAGGTGCGCATTCAGAAGATAGAGAGGAGATGGACTAGAGAGTGAAGGGAGTACAGATATGTCACTCCCAAATACATGAAGAAATTCGCACCCAATACTCCATGCCCAAGACCTCCATTGGCACCTGGCCAAATAGCTGATCCCACCAGCCTCAAGCGCGGTGAGGACTATCCTGATGAATGGGCCAAGCGCCAAGCCAAGTTGGCTAAGCAAGCTAGAGAAGCAGTGAGGAAATTCAATGAAGACTCTGCTGCTGCTGCCTCTGCTGAGGCCTCTGCTGTCAAGCCAAAGAAGGCTATGTCAAAGAAGCCTACGCACAAGCCAAGTGCTTCACCAACAGTGCCCTCAAGGCCAAGTTCCTCAGCAATGCCCTCACGACCAGAATACTCAAAGCCCTCACGGCCAATTCCTCATGCTGCTCCTGCCCCTTCAAAATACTCAGCTCCTCTAAATTCCTCGGCTATTCCGACAAAGTCCTCAGCACCTGTGCATCTTGCCTCATGCCAAAGGACTGCAAGCATCTCAATTGCCTCAGGAGCTTCAGCTAGTTCCTCAGCTGCACCAAATTCCTCAATGGGACCCTCTCTACTGAAGACAAAGGCCACTGCTGGACGAGGTCCTCGCCCTAGTCCTCAGAAGAAGCAAGTCGCCTTCCAAGTGCCGTCTGATGAAGACGAAGCTGATGATGATGAACTTGTTCAAATCATCAGAGATAGGCAAGTCAGGGCCGCTAGAGCCAAGGGAACAGATGTGCCACTGCTTTTGGATCCCAAGTTGATCCTCGAATACATTGATGTTTGGCACAAGGACCCCAACACTCCCATGCCTGATTTCAAGTTGACTCCTGGCCAAAGTCAAATGCTGACCCATTTCATCCAAGAAGAAAAATGGAAATATGAGAAGGCCAGGCAGATCAAGAAAGCACAGTACAAAAAGGAGCGCTATCTGAAGAAAAACGTTGTCTCTATGACAACTGAAGAACTTGTCACTACTCAATCTGAGATCAAGAAACTCAGTGATGCATTTGACGCATACCATGCTGATTGGCTTGGAGCCAAGGTTCGTTTTGTGAAACTTGCGGATAACTTCACTTCCAATGTTGCTGCCCCAACGCAATAGGAAGTTCCTCAGGCTGAAGCATCTGCTCAGCCGACTGAAGAACATGCCAGCACCGCTGATGAAAATCAGGCTGCTGAAGAAAATGTGAGTTCCGTGGCTGATGACTACATTCTAGCCGCTGAAGAAATTGCCAGGGCATCCACTAGTGGTGCGCCTGAAGAAACTGAAGAAATCAGGGCAACTGCATCAGTTGTGCCTGAAGAAAATCAACCAAATACCTCTGCTCCTCCTGCGCCAACATCAACTCCGATCCTTCCATCTGCATCAGATGTGAAGAAGACCAAGGCTACTGAGCATGCAGCAGTGAAGAAAAGGAAAGCATCAGCTACTTCAGATTCTTCAGCTCCGAAGAAGATGAAGTCTTTGACCAGCTCATTTGCTAATCCTATTGATGCTGTTCCAATCTCAACCATGCCATCAAAGGACCTTGTTCCTTTTGGTGAAGAATATGAGATCCCTAGCGGATCTGATGAAGAAAATCATTCTGCTGCTTCGTCAGAGCAGATTGATGAAGAAATTGAAGTGGATACGCTCCCTTCAACACTTGTTATCTCCTTGCCTATGCCTCAGTTCACAGCTGAAGAGGCTGGCGTTGAAGAAATGGAAGATGAACATGTGGACGTTGGCTGCTCCACACTAGTAATTAGTGATGAATTCTGGGAAAGTCAGCATCCAAACTCTCCAATGTTCACACCGTTGCAGCAAATACCATAGTCCCCCGCACAAACTGTTCAAATGGTATCTGAAGAAACTCACCCCACTTCATCTGTACATGAGGAAATTCCAGCCACTAGCGCTGAAGAAACTGCTGCTGCTGAACATCTAAAGACGCAGCCTACCACTGAAGAGGAACCAGAAATTTCTCAGCCTAAAGAACCTGAGATTGCGATTCCTGAGGTCGTGATGCAACTCACTGACACTCATCTGCCCAAGCCAAAGGATCCATTCTCACGCAAGCAAAAGTTTAAGGCTGATGATTTCTTCGGCGAGCATATATTCTTCGAAGACTACAACCCTTATAACTCTGCTCGCATTAGGAAGATGCGTTTCTGGACTGCTAGTCAAGCCAATTTCTATTCCTCAGTGCTGTTCAACAAAGAGAAAATCTTCTACCATAAGCACATTCCTCACGTGGATATGGAATCTCTACCGTGCTTTGCACCAGTCCTCAGTGTTCTTCACGACGCTGGACTGTTAAATTTTTGCTCTGACATCTGTGATTGGAATGAAGAACTGATTCTTCAATTTTATGCGACGCTGCACATCACAGGAGATTCCGAAGATGTGAATTCATGGGTGCTGGACTGGATGTCTGAAAACACTCACTACACTGCACCAGCTTCTAAATTGCTTTGTGCCTTACCACTCAGTCCTCCCCTTGAAGAAGCTCATTGCATCTACAGTGAACCTGAGCTTGCAAATCACTACATGCAGGTTCTGATGAAACCTTTGAAGCCAGGTTAGGCCCCACGAACCAAATTCCTCGCGAAGGAATTACTTTATGTGCCCAGAACTTTCTATCATATTCTTACGAGGACAATGAGTCCTATCAAAGGCCACGACTCATCTGATGAGGAAATTGTTGGCATCATGAAGAATCTGGTATTCAACATCGTTCATGGCATTCCTGTCAATTATCACGATTTCTTCATGAGGACTCTAGCAAATGTTGCACTGTCTCTGTTTGAGCTGAAGCCTTATGCAGCTTGGATTATGAGATTCCTCAGGACAAGGTCTTCACTCAACTACAAAGCTGATTTTCAAAATCACCTCAGCTACTTGCCCCCGATTGAAGTCCTCAAGCAGACCTATTCCTCAGTTGATGAAAAGGGCAAGGCACCAACTATTATAGATGAAGGCATTCGTCCATTGGATGGACATTTTTACAAAGCTGCCTCTTATTCCACCAATGATGACTCTGCCACACATGACTCTGCCAGTCCACCCAAGTCTACTCCTCAAGCCACTGCTCCTCGTGTGACGACTGATCGTGAGCTTCTGCTTAGTCTTCACCAGAAGGTGGATCGAAATCATAAATGGGTTAAGCGTCAGTTTGGTTCATTTCTTCACAACATGACTGCTACACACAATGTAGTGAAGAAAAACCATTACTACCTCCATGAAGTGTTCGGTCGCACCTGGGCCATTCTGTCACATCTGTATGGTGAAGACGATCTGAAGAAAATGGGTCTCAAGGAAGATTTTGACTGGTCCGCACCTCCACCGAAGAAATTCAAGAAGGTCAAGGTTACTTCCTTAGTGTCCGCTCATATTCTTCATCGCGCGACACTGATGAAAATGAAGACTTGGACGACACTACGGCAGGCCCTACTACGACAAACGACCCCAACAACGCTGGCGCTCCTTCATCAACTTGATATTCTTCAGGGGCGTTAGTCCTCATATTCGATCCTTTTGGTCATTTGATGACAAAGGGGGAGAATTTTGAGTTAGTCTTCAAGCGGGTCTTTCTATATGGGCATTTTTTTCAAGTTACAACTCTCGCTCTTCTGAGACTTTATTGGATCGAGTTGTAAACTTAAACCCGATGGTGCTCTGATACTCTTGAGACGTTTTTCTGCATGCTTATTCCTCGCTAATATTATTACACGCATGCTGAATTACATCAGTCACCATATTTCATCATGCATTTCAAATTCTTCATAGTTATATGTCAAATGCATGTATGAATTACAGGATATAGGGGGAGATCTCCATGATTCAACTCTTCAAGTGTGCATTGCTTCAAAAGCAAATTCCTCACTATGCACATCTTCAGGGGGAGTTCTTCTATATCTTGCAATCAAATTCCTCAATATTAGTATTTACACTTCATATGTTTATCCCCGTTGAAAACTTAACCTATATTGTCATCAATCACCAAAAAGGGGGAGATTGTAAGTGCATCTAGTGCCCCTTAGTGATTTTGGTGTATTGAAGACTTATAGGTTAAGGGACTAATGCGTTTGTGAGTGTACATAGGTCTATAAGTTAATGAGGAGTTTGATCTTTACAGAGAAAGTCGACCCCTAAAAATGAAGTTCTTCGACTGAAGACTTTGAATCTCTGAAGACTTTGAAAGTGAAGAAATTGATGTGACCTTGAAGACTTGGTATTCATTCGAGGAACATGAAGCGTGAATACTTTTGTTTTCGTAGTTTCATTTTCTCTTTCTTGAGTCATAGGAAACACCGTACTGTTAAAGGGGGTCGAGGAAATACTAAGGAAAAATTTCCATGTGATGCTCAACTCAAAATCCTACACCTACCAATCCCTTTGAGTGAAGCATTGGAAATCTCATACAGTCCAGTCATATTCTTTAGTGATAGAGACGAAGTTCTTCTGGTCTCTGAGGAATTTGTTCTGACTGAGGAGTTAGGAATTCGCCAGTGCGGATTTCCTACAAAGTGAGAAACATGATAGGCCTGAGGATTTTGCTACTCAAAATTCCGACCGTTGCTGTGCTATGCGCCAGCTGTCCCAAAATATCTATCCATCTAAAGGTCATATCATTGAAGGGCATTTATGTCTTATCATGTCGGGCTGCTCCCTAGGCTATAAATAGCCGCCCCCCTACAACTACTGGCTGGTTGGCTGCTCCGAGAGAAACTGACACTTGTCATTTGAGAGCAACCCATCCTCCGAGGACTTTGAGCGAAAATCATCAAGTGAGGAAAAACCCAAACCCAAACACCTACAAACCCCAAGTGATTGAGCATCACTGAAGAGATTGATCCTGCATGGATCCGACGCTTGTTACCTTTGAAGACTGTGCTTCTTCTAGACGGTTAGGCGTCATGGTCTAGAGCATCCAAG
The DNA here is from genome assembly GCF_018294505.1 of Triticum aestivum. Lineage (NCBI taxonomy): Eukaryota > Viridiplantae > Streptophyta > Magnoliopsida > Poales > Poaceae > Triticum > Triticum aestivum. The sequence continues at coordinate 537,818,508 of NC_057809.1, read as the reverse complement.
AGGAATTGTGGATCGCTGATTGATCGAGTTTGTGAAGGTTCGGAAGTCACCTGAAGACTTACCATGAGTGATTGGACGAGGTCTGTGTGACCTTAGTTCAAGGAGAATACGGTGAGGACTGGGTGTCCTGAGCTGCGTGTTCAGGACTGGGTGTCCGGTACTGTGTGTCCTCGAGTTTAAATACTCAGTCGCTCCAACCAGACGTACAACTGAGACAACAGTTGGAACTAGTCTACCAAATCATTGTCTTCACCAAGCTTACTGGTTCTATTCCCTCAACTCGTTCATTCCCTCATAACTGTGTTGTGTGTTTCTTCATATCTCTGTTTGAAGACTTTGACTGAAGACTTTCTCAATTTTCTCAGTTCAATTTCTTCAGTCTGTTTGTCTTCATCCTGTGTTATCCTGTGCTTACGCTTCCTGTACTATGTGCCTGTCTTCATTTCATCATGATGACTATGCTTGTATTCTGCTATGTTTACTTTTGAGTACTTATTCCGCTGCTAGTAATTCTTCGGTAAGGAATTTCCTCACCGGCAAATTCCTCAGTGAAGAATTTCATAAAAATCGCCTATTCACCCCCTCTAGTCGATATAACGCACTTTCACTAAGCAACTAATCCAGTAGACACTGCATTAGAACCACCATGAGCAATGACACTGCCACCTTACTTGGAGTCCTCGTCCACGTCCTCGACTTCGTCCTTGTCCCTCTTCCTCTTGGCCGATACTTCTTTGCTTTAACCGCACACTTGGCTCTTGCTCTTAATCCAACCCATGTAGATATTGAAACAAAGGTAGCCATCCATTGCAGCATAGTGGATGTGGTATATATATAGTTCATTCCACTGCCATGCACGATGAAACATGTGCGGAGGTTTCTTCAGTTTACCGTATGAAGGATGAACCATGGCTCCTGCCCGGGTCAGCATTGAAGGCTGATCATGGGAGGGCACCAGCCCATTCTTTTGGAGGTCGAACGGGTTGCCTACAACGAGGCCTATTCGATCCAGGACTCTTGTGTCGTTCGTAAAGTCTACAGTAACGAATTTGACTCGGCCGCCCTTGAGGAAGTTCTTAAATTCCTCGCACTCAACATCAGCATGGCATATGTGGTAGACCAAGAATAAGTCATGCACGCAAACCTGGATCACGGCGGGCTTCATCTTCTCTTCCTCCTTTAGATTCTTCTCCTTGTCCAGGTTTGTGGTGTACTCAACATCTAGCCCAACGACCAAGTCAACATTTGAGTTTTCTAACATGCCTATGAAGTGAGCAAGGCATCCTTTCACCGTCACGGAAGAACGGGTGTAGATGACGTCGAACTCATCGTCGGTGATGGTTCTAACGTTGTACTCACTGCTGATCATGGAGATTTGGGACGCCATGGATTTGGGAGGAGGGTTAGGATTAGTGGAACTGCCGTAATGTGAAAGGACGGTATGACTAGGAGCGAACTGTCGTAATGTTAAAGGACATCCGGGGATGAGTAGGAGCGAACTGCCAACAAGTTTTTGATTGTAAAAATGTTGAGTGGGGCGTGAGAACGACAGGGTAGTGGCTTTCCTGGTGGATAAATGGATTCATGCACAGTACTATGGGGCGCCAATTAGATGTCATGTCTACTCGATGCCCAATTAAATGGCTTTTTATGTCATGTCAAGCGTCGGGAAAATTACAGGTGATACGAAGCTTTCCATTCTCCCATGATACGGGCTTCCGAGAGCCCCTGGATTTGAGGTCAAACGGTTGCATGGCGTGATTCTAGTCCTATGGGTGAATATCCTATACTAGAGGGTTATTCTGCAAATTTTCAGCAACTTAGCATGCGACGAATTCGATCTCAGATCCAAGGGCTGCCAGCAGCCCGTATCATGGTCGCGCCTACCACAACCATCGCCTTGTGATACGTCTCCAACGTATCTATAATTTTTGATTGTTCCATTCTGTTTTATTATCAATCTTGGATGTTTTATAATCATTTTATATCATTTTTTGGTACTAACCTATTGACATAGTGCTCAGTGCCAGTTCCTGTTTTTTCCATGTTTTTTTACATCGCATGAAATCAATATCAAACGGAGTCCAAATGGCATGAAACTTTACGATGATTTTTTATGGGCCAAAAGGAAGCAGATGGGCCCTGATTGCACTTGGGGGGGTGCCTGGAGGGGGAACAACCCATGAGGGTGTGCCAGGAGGCCCTGGTGCGCCCCGGTGGGTTGTGCCCACCTCGGGTGCCCCCCAGACTACGTCTTTGCTCTATAAATACCCAAATATTCCCAAAATCCTAGGGGAGTCGACGAAATATTCATCCAACCGCCGCAGACTCCAGAATCACCAGATCCAATCTAGACACCATCATGGAGGGGTTCACCACTTCCATTGGTGCCTCTCCGATGATGCGTGAGTAGTTCTTTGTAGACCTTTGGGTCCGTAGTTAGTAGCTAGATGACTTCATCTCTCTCTAGATCCTCAATACAATGGTCTCTTGGAGATCCATATGATGTAACTCTTTTGCGGTGTGTTTGTTGGGATCGATGAACTTCGAGTTTATGATCAGATCTATGTTTTTATATCCATGAAAGTATTTGAGTTTCTTTGATATGTTTTATGCATGATCTCTTATAGCCTCGTATTTCTTCGCTGATATTTTGGTTTTGTCTGGCCAACTCAATCTATTTATCTTGTAATGGGAAGAGGTGCCCGGTAGTGGGTTCGATCTTACGGCGCTTGATCCCAGTGACAAAAAGGGAACCGACACGCATGTATCGTTGCTACTAAGGATAAAAAGACAAGATCTATATATAAAGCCATATACATAATCGTATCTTGTCTACATCATGTCATCGTTCTTATTGCATTACTCCGTTTTTCCATGAACTTAATACACTAGATGCATGCTGGATAGCGGTCAATGTGTGGAGTAATAGCAGTAGATGCAGGCAGGAGTCGGTCTACTAATCTTGGACGTGATGCCTATGTAATGATCATTTCCTGGATATCGTCATAATTATTTGAAGTTCCATTAATTTCCCAATAGTAATTTGTTTACCCACCGTTTGCTATTTTTCTCGAGAGAAGCCACTAGTGAAACCTGCGCCCCCGGGTCTTATTTCTCATATATTTGCCTTTGCAATCTACTTTTTCCTTGCTTTTATTTTTCAGATCTATTAAACCAAAAATACAAAAATACTTTGTTGCACTTTATTTTATTCGCGATCTATTTATCCAATCTATTACAACCTTTCTACCATCACGCACCAATTTCTGGCGCAGTTAGCCGAAAGGGATTGACAACCCCTCTAACCATCGGGTTGCGAGGTGTTGTTATTTGTGTGCAGGGGTTGTTTATGTTTTGTTGCTTGGTTCTACTACTAGTTCGATACCTTGGTTTCACAACTGAGGGAAATACTCTACCGTCGCTGTGCTACATCATCCCTCCCTCTCTGGAGAAATACCAACGTAGTTCCAGCTGCCATCAAGGAGAATTTCTGGCGCCGTTGCCGGGGAGGATCTTCATCATAACCCGGTTCCTAAGCACAAATCTCATCTGCTTGAAATTTACATTATTTGCCATTTGCCTCTCGTTTTCCTCTCCCTCACTTCACAAAAAATTGCCATTTTATTCGCCCCTCTTGTTCCGTTCGCCATTTTCTTGCCGGATCTATTTTGTATGCGTTCTTGTTTGCGTAGTCATGATGTCTCAAAGAAAATATTATGATGTCCCTTGCCCAAATATTTTGCTTGAAATTGAGAAAAGTACTAAGGAATATATGACTACACAATTTGAGCATAATAAGTATTTTACTAAAGAACTTAAGGAGCACTCCATTGTGCTAGATGCTATTACAAAACAACTTGATGATATTAGTAGAGAAGTTTGCAATCTCCAATCTAAGTATGTTTTTGCCGAAAGTTTGTTAGGAAAAATATCCAATGCACAAGCTACCTTAGTGAATCAAATGACCGCTAAACCAATCTCATTAGAGGATAAAAGTGTTGAAGGTCTTAAAATGATTGGTGTTTCTTCTATTGATTCCTTGTTTAGTAAAGTTAAGAATGATGAAAAAGGGACTGGAGAAGAGTAAACTTTAGGTAGAAGGCATCCCAATATTTCGGAGGGTGAAAATCTTGTTGAGAAAATTGATGAAAGTGGGTTTGGAGAGGTCAAAACTTTAGCTAGTGATGCACCCACTATTTTGGATTACAAAGACTTTAATTATGATAGTTGCTCTTTGATTGATTGTAGTTCTTTTTTGCAATCCATGATAAATTCACCCTATGCTTATGAACAAAATAAAGCTTTTACTAAGCATATTGTTGATGCTGTGATGAAATCTTTGGAAGAAAAATTGGAATTAGAAGTTTCAATCCCTAGAAAATTGCATGGTGAATGGGAACCTACTATCAAAGTCAAGATTAAAAATTATGAGTGTTTTGCTTTGTGTGACTTGGGTGCTAGTGTTTCCACAATTCCAAAATCTTTATGTGATGTGCTTGGTCTTACCAATCTTGAAGAATGTTCCTTGAATTTACAATTGGCAGATTTACTATTAAAAAGCCTATGGGAAGAATTAATGATGTTCTTATTCTTGCAAATAGGAATTATGTGCCCATAGATTTTATTGTTCTTGATATTGATTGCAACCCGTCTTGTCCAATTATTCTTGGTAGACCATTTTTACGCACTATCGGTGTCGTGATTGATATGAAAGAAGGCAATATTAAGTTCCAATTTCCTTTGAGGAAGGGTACACAACACTTTACTAGAACTAGAATTAAGCCACCCTATGAATCAACCATGAGGGCATCTTATGGATCTCGAACCAAAGATGACAAAACTTAGATCCTTGCTATATGCCTAGCTAAGGGCGTAAAACTATAACACTTGTTGGGAGGCAACCCAATGAATAAAATTAATTTTTGCTTTTTGCTTTATGTTCTTGAGTCTTAGCACTATTATTGTACTATTATGATTGTGTTTTTTGTATCTTAATTAGTGCTTGTGCCAAGTAAAGCCTTTAGGATCTTCTTGGGCAATAGTTGTTTGATCTTGCTGAAAAAAACAAAAAGTTTGCGCTCATGAAATTAATTTTCATCTTTTACCAGAGAGCGATAAAATATCCATTCCAACTGTAGTAGATCAATATACAAATTTATCAGGTCATCCTAATTTTTCAGAGTTTTTGGAGTTACAGAAGTATTAGAGATAGTCAGATTGCTACAAACTGTTCTGTTTTGACAGATTCTGTTTTCTTTGTGTTGTGTGCTTATTTGATGGCTCAATGGTTTTCTTTGATGAGTTTTTGCCATAGAAAAGTTGGAATACAATAGATATAATACAAAAACAATATTTTCTTTTCACCTAGGTGCTTAGTTTTTTGTTGCTAAGTTTGCTTCATTTAATTAGCTATAGACTCAAAATTGTCTTTTCACCTAGGTACACGCGCTTAGCACCATTTCTTCTTGGGGTCACCAAACTAGTCTCTCTCTTCTTAATTAACTTGCCACATCAGACTTTATGTCTATGTGGCAGGCTTAGCACGTGTAGGAGCAAGTACAATAGTGGGCTATAAGCCCGCTTTACATGGCATTTTTGCATATGTGGAGGAAAGAGGCAAGGAAAAACTAGAGGAGTGGGCTCTTATGCAAGAGTTAGCCTCTACATGGTGGAGCATTGGGAGAGGCACTTGTATGGAGGTGGTCAGGAATCGAGAGACTCACACCGGTCGTAGCGTCGTAGTTAAAATGATAATGCCAAGTAAAATCATGGGGCCCCACCTGTCCAGCAGTAACTCGCTGTCAAATCACACGACCCTACGTTTGCAGCAGCCTTGTCGGTGTCAAAACCGGCGGATCTCGGGTAGGGGGTCCAGAACTATGCGCCTAAGGCGGATGGTAATAGGAGGCAGGGAACACGATGTTTTACCCAGGTTCGGGCCCTCTTGATGGAGGTAAAACCCTACGTCCTGCTTCATTTATTCTTGATGATATGAGTATTACAAGAGTTGATCTACCACGAGATCAGAGAGGCTAAACCCTAGAAGCTAGCCTATGGTATGATTGTCTGTTGTCCTATGGACTAAAACCCTTTGGTTTATATAGACACCGGTAGGGGCTAGGGTTACACAAGGTCGGTTACAAAGGAGGAGATATCCATATCCGTACTGCCTAGCTTGCCTTCCACGCCAAGTAGAGTCCCATCCGGACACGAGACGAAGTCTTCAATCTTGTATCTTCATAGTCCGACAGTCCGGCCAAAGGATAGAGTCTGGCTATCTAGAGACCCCCTAATCCCGGACTCCCTCAGTAGCCCCTGAACCAGGCTTTAATGACGATGAGTCCGGCGCGCAGTGTTGTCTTCGGCATTGCAAGGCGGGTTCCTCCTCCGGATATACCACAGAAGAGTTCAAATAAAAGGACAATGTCCGACCCTGCAAAATAAGTTCCACATACCACCATAGAGAGAGAATAATATTTCCACAAATCTAATCTGCTGACACGTTTTGGCAACATGACATCATGCCATGGCTCGGTGATTATTCGAACCATTTTTCCTTAACTAGCCCCGCACATAACGCGAGGTAGTTTCTTGACACGTCTTGTCAAAGCAAAGATCGTGTTCCCCTTATTACGGGATTCTCATCAATACGGGCGTGGGTAACCCAACCACGCCTAGGACTCCTAGATTTTAGGTAAGTCCCAAACGGCCACGAGGAGGATGCTTGATATTCACCCTCTTTATAAGGGTCAAGGCCTTTACTTTTTTCCTCCCGTGCTCAGTCGAATCCCTCCCCTGCCTCGAGTTCTAACACTCAAAGCCTAGGCCAGGTGCTTCAGATCTTCAATCATGTCCGGATCCAGCCTCCAGGGCCGCTGGATGTCCTCCTCCATCACGGAAGAGGATATCAAGAAGTTGAGGGAGGCAAGATACCTGACCGCCGAAGTCTCACATCGGCTGCCCGCCCGAGGGCAGGTCGTCCCTACTCCTGAACCCAATGAAGACGTCGTGTTCATCTCCCACTTCCTCCGATGACTAGGCCTCACTCTGGATCCCTTCGTAAGGGGTTTGATGTTCTATTACGGGCTTAATTTCCACGATCTAGCCCCAGATTCCTTTCTCCACATCTCGACATTTATTGTCGTATGTGAGGCCTTCCTCTGCATTACCCCTCACTTCGGCCTGTGGCTAAAGACCTTTGATGTGAAGCCGAAGACGGTCGAAGGGCAGTATGCAGCGTGCGGAGGCGCATTAATAAGCAAGATTGCAGGAGCTCTGTGGCCAAAAGGTTCCTTTCCAGAGGTGTCCGGATTATGGCAATAGGAGTGGTTCTACATCACCGCTCCCAGAAGTGCCAACTGGGTAGCTTACCCCGCCTTTCGCTCGGGCCCTCCACCACAACTGATGTCATGGATCAACAGGGGGCTGAGCTGGGGTCCAGCCAAGGATGTGCCCATATTGCAGAGCCGCATCCGGGATCTCTTCGAGGGAGATTTTAGTTTGGTTATGGTAATGCAAGTCATGCTAGTTCGTCGAGTCCAGCCTTGCAAACGCCGACCCCTCCGCTTGTGGGAATTCAACCCAGGAGGACCGCGCGCTATTCAGAATTTCCTCGGTGTGATGCACGAGGAGATGTATAAATCATTCTTCAGACCTCAAATGGAGTGTCCGGATACTACCGATGACGTGGGCCTGAGCAGCAACCGCACCGCCGACCAAGTAAGTAATCCTCTAGCCGAACACACCGTCTTTCACTTATCATGACATCATTCTGAGAAATCGCCCTTCGACAAGGATTGGCTAACAAAGGCGAAGATGATTCGGTGTTCGGCCCCCCTTCCTGAGGGTTTGGGCAATCCAGTACGGGAAAAGATGCTCGAGCTAGCACCTTGCCTGGAGCCCTCAAAGGAAGATAAAGGGGGGAATAATGAGGGCGAAAGTGGGCCCCCATCGCTACCAATTCCAACCGAGGGAATGAGCGCCTCCGTGAAGGAGGATAACCAAGGGGAAGATTCCGACCTTCTCTCGCTCCGGGGAAGGAGGAGGACTGCCTCTGAGGATCCGGAAACCAAGGCTCCCAAACGGGAGAAGAAGTCTTCAACAGAGGGTCCTGCCTTGGGGGGGTGCTCTTGTTGTACAAATTCCGCGCGGGGATCAGCCCTCTAACGAGCCGTAAGTGAATAAAAAACTTAATAGTAAAGATATTATACTTAATTTCCGAGGTAGATAACCAAAGCGTTTATCTTGCAGTTCGGATCTTAGCCCTTATCGACTAAGCTCATCTTCAGGGGACCTTCTTCCGGAGATGGCGGAGAGCGAAACGCCTCCCCTGGACTCCCCTGCTCTGTCGTCGCGGAGGGCCTCTACGGATCCGGTGAGGCCAGAAGATAATCCTGTAGCTGCCCGAAGTCCCCAGCATCCGACTCTTGAAAAGGGCGAACAAGAGAGTCCGGCGCCGTCTGGTATGCGGTCGGACGCACCGAGGGATCTGTTTAAGCGAGCGACCATCTCGGAGGAACACCGTACGTTAATGAGTACGGTGATGGAAAGGATTTCGTCCACCAAAAGCGGGTTGCATGACGCCTTTATGTGTCTACTAACGGGCTTTGAGGTACGCAAAATGATATACCTTTGTAATAGTACCGCACATTTTTAGGTGTGCCCTGTGTAGATAGTAGCCCCTGAGACTCTGGTTGTCACCAAGAATGGCGGCAAGCAAAGGATCGCAGTCCCAGGTAATAACCATACCGCTTTAATGTGCAGGTAGTGGAAGCTCCGGTGGCTATCCGGACTCATGAGTTTGTCGAACTAAAGCGGCAACTGGATGCGGTGGATGCCGACATCGACCTTGTTAACAAGAGGCTTGACGAGGCACAGGGTAAGTGATATTTTCTGGTGAATGTCACATAGTAAGAGCAGCGTGATGCCAATATCTTTAATATTTTGTGACTGCAGATGGAGCTGCCACCGTGGAAACCCTTCGGGCGGAACTTGCCCGAGCCAAAGAACAAGCAAGGAGTAGTAATGCGGCTGCTTTGAAGGCGGCCGAAGAGTTGAAAGCCGAGAAGGCCGCGCATTGCGAGAGCAAAGAGAAAATGGCCAAGATGGCTGCAAAGTTAAAAGACACTGCCGACCGTTGCCAGTTCCTTGAAGAAGAAAACCGAGCCAAGGCTACGGACCTTGAAAAGGCCACGATGGCGACCAAAGACACCCGTTCTGCCATGAGAGCGAAGAAGGAGGAACTGCGTGAAGCCTGTGATATTGTGGCTGGGAAGCCCTTTTTGCTGCGGAGGAAGTTCAGAGATCCGCGGTTTGCCCTCTGGATCGGCTGTGGAGTTCGGCGGACGCATATCTGGACTTGGCGGCGAGCGCTGTCGATGCGGCCGAATACTTCCGAGATCAAACAGATCGGGAAGTGGACAAGCTGTTCTTGTCGTAGTTCAACGTGCCAGAGCGTCCGCTTCCATTGACCGATCAGCTAGCTGAATGGGCCAAACTAAATAGGTTGTCCGGACTTGCCATGAGGTCCATCGTAGATCTTCTGTGGCCTTAAAAGCCGAAGCCGAACATCTATTTCAGCTTAGTGCATCAGTTCCTTGGTGCGGTGCCGCACATCAATGCGATGAAGAGGTCGGCGTGCATAGAAGGCTCACGGATGGCCCTTGACCGTGTCAAAGCATACTGGGCAGAGATGGATGCTACTACTGTCGTGGCGCAGGGTTCGGCCATAGGCCGAGTGGCTGCCGAGCACTATTTTGAAGAAGTTCTTGAGGGTGCTCGCTTGATAGAGGCCCGGTGCTTGAAAAATATTATGTTTGAATGACATGTATTCCCATTGTAGAAACAATGTTTTTATTGAATTTATCAAGGCTGTATTTATACTTGTGCCTGAAAGTATTGTGATGCCTCCTGTGTGGCCGTTTATGTATACATGTGTATAACCTGAAAGATTGCAGCCGCCGGCTTCAGCCCCACGCATATAATGCGGGGGTGTTCACAGAAGACGCGTATTCACACTTAATCCAATGTCTTGGTCCTAATAAGGAGGTGATAGCGCAGCGAACTAGGCAACCGGACTATAATGCTTTAACACTTTCACTTAGCCATAGGAGTTTGACAGTGGGGCTACTATATAGCCCCTGGTGGCTCCGCACTCATCCGAATTCGGGGTGCGTACTTGTCTGGCCGGGAAACGTCCCTTTGTTAAGGCGGAGGAATTCTAAGATACGGATAGGTCATCGAGTGGTTGACCAGTCTCGCGCTATATCATGACAGTCAATTTTCGGCTTTCTCTACTGAGGTGCTCGTCCGGATGAACCAGGGCACAATCGCAGTAGTTCTCCTGGTGCCGCCTTAGCCGGTAGAGCGGAACAAAAGGCAGCAAAACACAGGAGCCGGGCAAACCCAACATTTGACCAAAGACATGATTCGGAGCTGATGCATATAAGGCCAAACTCGTGACGCCGAACACTCCCTAAGGTATTTGGTCTTTATGGTGTAAACCGGTCCTAAACAGTGCCCTTTGTAAGAAGCTCCTGGTGTCCAGGTACGTGCATTGTTCTGATGTGGCCACATGCCAAGACATCAGCATCCTTCTCAATGGTACTGAGAATCCGAGGGATGTGTATCAACAAGATACATTAAAAAAGGTTGACGCAATGTCTTAATCTAAAAAGAATCCTTTGAACGGGTCCCTGCTGCACGTCTGCGCCTGTGTCTCCGTTGTGCCACATCCTGGATGGGTGTAGCACGATGGTCATCTGTAAAAGAGAGGAACTTAGGTGAAAAGTTGTCGTGCAAAAAGGTAGGTTTTAAAGAAACCATGTATAGATCAAGATGAGTAAAAATTGCCACTTGTCTGCGCGCATTGAGCCCCTTGTATTTGTAATAGGGGTGTGGTCATCAAACCTGTATGAATTACATATAGCTGCGCCGGACTCGTCTAACCGTGTCCGTGGTCTTGATGACCTATCGAATGTTTTAGTTGGTGAGGCCGCTTTAGTGTGCGGCTGCCACGGCAGCCACATTCTTTTCGGCGCGCAGGGATCGCTCAATATTTCCTTTTGCTGTAATGATGCCACGTGGACCGGACATCTTAAGTGTGAGGGAAGCATAATGCGGTATTGCGTTAAAGCGGGCGAAAGCTTCACGTCCGAGTAGTGCTTGATAGCCACTTTGGAACGGAGCAATGTGGAGGGTTAAATTTTCGCTAGGAAGTTGTCGGGGAAGCTGAATACAATCTCTAGTAGCAGGGAGCCCGTGCAATGAGCCCCTGGGCCTGGCGTTACTCCTCTAAAGGTAGTATTGCTGCAGCAAATTTTCGTTGGGCCTATCCCCATTTTGCGGATTGTGTCCTGATATATCAGGTTTAAGCTGCTGCCGCCGTCCATCAGGACTCGTGTGAAGTGGTATCCGTCAATTACTGGATCTAATACCAAGGCAGCCCATCCTGCGCTCCGGATACTTGCTGAGTAGTCCTGATGGTCGAAGGTGATTGGTTGAGATGGCCAGTGGCAGAACTCCGCGGTGATAGGCCCTTGGGCATGTTTATCTGGGAGTGCCGCTTTGCTTCTCCCCTTTATCACGTGTAACACATTTACTGCTTTGACTTCTGGTGGAAATTTCTTCTGTTCCCCAGTGTTTTGCATGTGAGGCTCATCCTCGTCTTCGCTTGGTGTATCCAGCCCCTTGTGTTCAGTGTTGAGTTTGCCGGATTGCTTGAAGACCCAACATTCTCCATGGGTATGATTTGCGGGCTTCCCAGGGGTGCTGTGGATTTGACATATCTTGCCCAGGATTTTGTTTAGGTTAGACAGTTCGTCCTTGTTATCTTTGAGGGGCAGCTTTTGCTGACCCTGCCGAGAGCTTTTGAATCTGGCGTTAACTGCCGTGCTCTTTGGGCTGTTTCCCTTATTCCGGCGCTGGTCTTTGTTGCGTCGTGGCTTCTCGTTTCCATCCCTGACTTCGGATGTACTTGGGTCGCTGGTGCTGCATCTTGCCAACCAGCTGTCCTCGCCCGCGCAAAAGCGGGTCATGAGGCTTGTTAATGCGGCCATTGTTCTTGGCTTTTCCTGGCCGAGGTGTCTGGCGAGCCATTCGTCTCGAACGCTATGTTTGAAAGCTGCTAAGGCTTCGGCGTCCGGACAGTCGACTCTTTGGTTCTTTTTAGTAAGAAATCTGTTCCAGAGCTTCCGGGCTGACTCTCCGGGTTGTTGAGTTATATGACTTAAATCGTCTGCATCCGGTGGTCGGACATAGGTCCCTTGAAAATTTGCCCAAAAAGCGTCCTCGAGCTCTTCCAACTTCCAATGGTGTTTTCGGGAAGGCCTTTAAGCCAATGCTGGGCTGGCCCTTTGAGCTTGAGGGGTAAGTATTTGATGGCATGGAGGTCATCTCCTCTAGCCATGTGGATATGGAGGATATAATCCTCAATCCAGACCCCCGGGTCTGTCGTTCTGTCATATGCCTCTATGTTTACAGGTTTGAATTCCACTGGAAATTCATGGTCCAGCACCTCATCAGTGAAACATAGGGGGTGTGCGGCACCCCTGTATTTGGGTGTGCCATGTTGTTCGGATATTTGTTGTGTTGCATTGCTTGCTAAAGCGTGCTTTCTTGGCCCGTAGATAGATCTGGTTGGGCCATCTTTTTGATGCGAGTCCTCGTGTGGATCATGTGTTGGCTTGTGTGCGGTGCCGTTTGCCGCTCTATATTGGCCATGAGGTCGTCTATCCGACCGGATGGCTTCTTTGTTTTTTGATTGCGGGGGCTCTAAGGCCTCCTCATCAAATTCGGGCAGTAGCTTTCGCTTCGGGTAGCTCTTTGTGTGGCGACTGCCGCCATATTTGTCTGTGGTGTTGAGTGCCTTGCTCCATCTGATTCTGAGTGCATCTTCCGCAGTCTTGAGCTGCCGCTTCTGCTTTTTCAGGCTACGCGTAGTGGCGACGAGCCTTTTATGGAGGTTCTTTTGCTCCAGGAACTTGTCCGGTGTGAGGTCATTCGGACTGTTATCTTCGCCGGGGACAGGTTGTTCGGTTTGGTTATCCAAGTTGCCTTGTTCGGATGGTTGCTCGATGCCATGTTCATCGTCCGCCGGCTCACCCTGCTCTGTGGCTGGGTCTGTATGACCGTTGTTTCTGTCGAGGTGGGGTTTGGAGCGGCGCTTACGCCACCGCTTTGACTACTTTTCGAAGGAACGATCCTTCGTTGCGTCCTCCCATTCCTCGTCATTTCCTTTGGGTGTGTCCACCATGTATACATTGTAGGATGAGGTGGTTGTCCAGTTCCCTGTAGGCGCTGGTTCCTGTTCATCTCATATATCGTTGCCCATATCGTCGATGTCTTCGGAGTCGAAGTCGAGCATGTTGGTCAGATCATCGATAGTGGCTATGAAGTGGGTGGTGGGCGGGCGTCGAATTTCTTCGTCGTCCGCATCCCAATCCTGCCGGTCATAATCCGGCCAGGACTCTCCTAACAAGGAGAGAAACCTTAGTGAGTTCAGTATGTCGCCGAAGGGCGAGTGCTGAAAAATATCTGCGGCGGCGAACTCCTTGATCGGCGCCCAATCGCATTCGATTGGCAGGGGCGCGGATAGTTCAGAGTCCGGAGGAAAGTCCGGAAATGTGGAGCCATGGCCCTCTCGAAGGATAAGGTTGGTGTTCGGCTCGATCGCCGTTGAGGCTGCATCCTCCGCGGCGGGGTCTAGCCACCCGCCCTCGTTCGGCGCAGTTGGCTCCGAATTAAAGGTCGGAGCGGATGCGGGTGCGGCCTCGAGGACACTGTTCGGCGGCAGAGCTAAATGATGCCCATGGTGAGAGTGCGGCGCACTCGGTAGGGGCTCGAATCCGTCGAAGATCAAGTCTCCGCGGATATCAGCCGTGTAGTTTAAGCTTCCGAACCTGACCTGATGGCCAGGGGCGTAGCTTTCAATCTGCTCCAGATGGCCGAGCAAATTGGCCCTTAGTGCAAAGCCTCTGAATACAAAAATCTGTCCGAGGAGAAAAGTCTCACCCTGGACTGCATTGCTAACGATGATTGAAGGAGCCATCAAGCCTGATGATGACGACACAGAGGAACTCTCAATGAAAGCACCAATGTCGGTGTCAAAACCGGCGGATCTCGGGTAGGGGGTCCCGAACTGTGCGTCTAAGGCGGATGGTAACAGGAGGCAGGGAACACGATGTTTTACCCAGGTTCGGGCCCTCTTGATGGAGGTAAAATCCTACATCCTGCTTCATTTATTCTTGATGATATGAGTATTACAAGAGTTGATCTACCACAAGATCGGAGAGGCTAAACCCTAGAAGCTAGCCTATGGTATGATTGTCTGTTGTCCTACGGACTAAAACCCTCCGGTTTATATAGACACAGGGAGGGGCTAGGGTTACACAAGGTCGGTTACAAAGGAGGAGATATCCATATCCATACTGCCTAGCTTGCCTTCCACGCCAAGTAGAGTCCCATCCGGACACGAGATGAAGTCTTCAATCTTGTATCTTCATAGTCCGACAGTCCGACCAAAGGATAGAGTCCGGCTATCCGGAGACCCCCTAATCCCGGACTCCCTTAAGCCTACTCCCTCATTTTCTCGCGTCCCTGTCGAACCGACTAGGCGGAACTGCCCCGCCTACCGCTCGAGAAAAGCCCCGCCCTCGACTTTTAAATAGTACAATATACTAATTTTGTATCCATGGATTGCGCTATGGAGCAAAGCCTCAAGAAAATGGTGGTACACTTGTACGGAGTATACAACACGCCTGTCACGTTCGTGTCGCACCCCAGACGGTTGGTCGGTCTGGCACGCCGCTCTTCGAATGGAACGTGCATCATATTGCGTTTGCACACACATGTGGGACCGCAATCGAGAACCGACCATAGGCACACTCCCCGGCCCCGCAAGTCGGGTGAGTTAATAGAAGAGAGAGACGAGTGATAGTACTAGAGAAGTGTTGTACAAACGTTGGTGCCTGGACGATCCCTGCATGATACAAAAGATCAGTTCGTCCATGCATGTGACCAGACTCCAGCAGACACGCCTGGATTGGCTATCGTCTACATATCATGCAGGCTGGGTTGTACAGGGCTGTAGTTCTAATGAGAAATTTTAACAAAAAGTTTCTTGTCATCTCTCAATATTAGGTGTCATGTGCTTCGGATCAATGCCAGGGTTAAACAGCGGCAACTGAGTTCCTCCAAGGCGCTAGTCATTGGGGGCATATGCACGAAGACTACTCGGCTGCCATCTAGGTCGAGCCGGCTATGTTAATTAGGACATCTATCGATGGACCCCTTTTCTACGAGTTTATCTTTAATTTGAGCTTTGATCCTCGTCTAGTTTGTTCGTCGGGATTCATGTTGTCTCGTTTGGGCAGTGAGGTTATGGTTTCTTGTCATGTGGCACTTTTTCGTGTTATATGTTATAATCCGGCGCTTCATATCAAAATGACAACAACTGCGGGTCCGGGGCATGTGCATGAAGACTTCTTGACAGTCATTGACGAGGTCAATCCGGCTCCCGTAGACAAGAGAAAACTAGTAGTACTCCACTTTATATGTAGGAGCCTCCGCGCTTGCTTGTAGTGCTGCTCCCTTCACACTATCTCGGCCTCTCCAGATCTAAACACGATAGCGGTGGCCACACTCTCTCCCTGCTCACCGTTGGTCACAGATCCAGCCAGATCCTCTCTGCCGGGGAAGGTGAGAAGGTGCAATGTTTATGCGGTCGTCCTTGGCGACATCTCTTACCCACTGCCAGCACGTCCCGATCAGCATGCCTTGTCGTTCTCTCCCAAGCACTGTTGGCTAGGGAGGGCCTCCGACCCCTTCTTCCTCGCCGCCGTGGTGTGGGCAGATCTAGCCTCCTGCCGCCCACCTAGCGACATCTCGGCGACCCTCAGGTATAACTTCCTTCAAAACCAGCCTTGCTTTACTTCCCAAGCTCCTGACATCACTGCAGTTGTATCTTTTACTATTTCTCAGGACCCCTCATAGATAGGACCGATCGGCTGTTCGAAAGCCACCTAAATTTTTACCGTTAAGAGGTAAAACTAGTTCATGCACTCGAATTTAGTACTACTTGGTTCAAACAAGGAAGAAAGGGGGTGGGGGTGGGGGAAGATTTGTTACCTGAATCTAGGACTTGGTCGAAAGAGGAAATAATGGGGGCAAAAAGTAGCAGAGACTGGCTATCCAACTGGTGTCTTGGTCTAATAGGGAAATAAAGGGAAACTCAGTACAAAATCAATATAAACCCGATCTATTGGTTGAAAAACGAAAGAAAGTGGGGACTGGGGGACAAGTCAACAGAGTAAGTACAACACTAGATTTGCTAGTCTCACACAGTATAAGGTGGCTATACCGAACAAAAATGGGACCAACCCAGATATCCTGTTCTAGTGTTTGTTGCCCCGAGCCACTCTTATGTATGGCACTAGTAAAATGTAGCAGTCGCACTGTTAAAAGTAAGGACACGTTAAACCAATGTTGTTTTCAATGTAATGCCTCCAGTAATATGAATCAATGGCACTTTTTTTCATGTCCTACTAAATTTCCCATTAAGATAAGTTGCTTCTTTTCATTAGAAATGCAACTGTCCTAGTCCGCCTACTCTCCCGTGCCCAAATACCAACTCTGTAGCAGCTGTTAATGTAATGTTGCTGGTAAAATGAAGCAATGGCACCATTAAAGTAATGTCGTATTTAACAGTTGTCATAGTTAATCCTAATGCCCACACTAATATCTAGCAATGCTGCTGCTTTAGAAGTTGCTAGTGTCCTTGTAGGATTGCCATTCAGATAAGGAACATGTTTCTTTTCATTTGATGTATGTTTCATCACTTGTTAGTCACCCTCCTTTCCACCTTTTTTGTGCAAACAGAGATATGCATTTCACGCTTGATCTTAGTTGAACTGCACAAATGATATCCAAATTATAGTTGAACATTCCAAGAGCTTCACAACCAACCCTGATGTTGCTCAGTTTTATTGCAACTAATGAAAAAGAAGCTCTGTGGGTTTCGTTTTCTGATGGAAATGGAACCGGGGTTGTAGCCCTTTTCTTGGTGAATTGAATCATCCATGTTGGTGACTGGTGTCATCCCTTCTACGATGGCGTTAACTGTAGATATGGTTCCCATCACGAGGTATGTTCCTTTTTGGTCTGACCGTTTTCCAAAGATCCTGCATGTTGAGTCTACTCTTGTGCTACTGTTTTGGCACTGCCATGATAAAGCAGTAATGTTATTATTTTGCATCTTAATCTAGTGGCACTATTAATTTGAGGCAATGTTTTGGCACTGCTAGTGCCACTGATTATATATATATATATATATCGAAAGAAGGTGTTTCCTCCGATTTCATTAAAGAAACCCAACCATAGAGAACCATTATCCGACAACATCTCAGTGTAAACAGGCTGTTATGCAACTAGTACTAAAACGGATTGAGTACTAGCAAGAGACAAGTTCGCCACATAAGCTAGGCAGGTAGGGGGACGCAACACCAGCTCGACCAAGTTTGGATTACAACCCAAATGCTACCACAGAAACACCAGGGGGAAGATAGGGACTGAAAGAGCCAGCTTCAGCATCCTAGTGTAAGCACCCCCGGCCTCCATCCTTGCAAGGCACGGTACACCTTGGTTGCCACCTGCTCGACCCCAGTGTCACTGATAAAATGAAGTAATAATATAGTTAAAATAGAGTGAGTGTCCTCTCTATCATTTCATTTCTAATGTAGATAAAGAAAGTGCTTCTCTTTGTTAGTATATGTTTCATCAACTAGTCTCATTGTTAATGTTTAAGCGTTTGTGCAAACTGGGGTGCTTAATTTTAGTTGATCTGCACAAAAATAAAGATTGGAATGTCTCAAGGCCCCTCCTTGTACTATCGCTGTACACTGATGTTCATCACTGGCGGAACGTGTATCGGGGAGACTTGGGTCAATTTCCAGTATGAGGCATACCGTATGAGGTGTCGCAGGGCCCATCTCGCCCTCGCTGCATGGCATACTATGATACTATTGCAATACTTTCTTCTATTTATTAGTGTATGTTTCATCAACTAGTGCCACTATAATGTAATCACACTTTCTCATTATCTGTGCAAACAGGGTTATTCAACTGCATTTTGGTGGAACTACACAAATGTACAGATGGAACTGGCATATATGCAGAGTGCGAGGTGTGCGAAGTAAAAATTACCGACACCAACCATGCTCCATGCATGCATTGGCACCCACCACCAGCAGTGGGATGTGTGGCGCTCTCTGTGGACGGATCTTTGTTGGCAACAAATCCTCTAACCAAATGCTAGTAGCTTATACTGGCAGTTTTCTAGGGAGTACTCTTTTATGAAAGAAGCACCAACCTATTTTTCTTTATTTGTACACAGTGTCACAACTTTGACCCAAAGGTCCAGGATCAAAGAAAAGGGAATATCACGAAGGTAAGCACATTCTAGAGCTATTTTAGGGTGATTGGCGTAGTACTCGAAGACTGATTGTAAGCATGATTTTCATTAGCTGTCACACTGATTGTAAGCATGAGCAGATGGAAGATTAGGTTAGTGCGAAGCTTACCTTAAAATCTACCGCCGCCATTGAAACGAGGCGAGCGTCGAGGGAACTGTGGAGAACGGCGGGGAAGCGATGTCGCACCATCCGACCTCTTCTTGCGGTGGCAGAACGAATACTCCTGTGGCTCCGGCTGGCTCTGCACCCTCACGAACTCTCACCGTAGTCGATCGATTCGTTATCCTTTAGGTGCTCGATCTTCGACCTGTACGCCCACCACCTCTGCATGACTTTCGCCTCGGGCGAATCTGTCTACTCCATCGCCCGGAGGAGATACTCGATGAACTCAAAGGACTGCGGCGTGACTGCCACCGAGGAGCACATCGCCGCCCTCATCACCGTCGCCTCGCTCTTTTGCATACATTGCCACATGGCCCTCGCCGTCCTCGAAATCTCCCACTCATTGTCAAACCAAGTAAGGATCTCCTTCAACCTGGCTAACTTTTCCTGGTCGCCACCGACGATCTGCCTGATTTGCTGCTGCATCCTCTCCATAGATGTCCTTTTGAGTGGTCCGGTGCTAGCTTTGGAAGATGGTAAGAGAGACGGTGGTATTGCAACAGAGAAGAGGGAGAGGTGAGACGGTGGTTTTGGAATGGAGATGATGGAGAGGAGAGGGGTGGTTTTGCAATGGAGAAGAGGGAGAGGCGAGGCGGTGGTTTTGGAATGGAGATGATGGGGAGGAGAGGAGGTGGTTTTGCAATGGAGAAGAGGGAGAGGAGCGTTGCCAGCGATTTAGGATTGGACGAGAGGGCCGACGCGCTGTGACTGGATCAAAATCAAAATCAATTTACCCTTCAATTAAGAAAGCGATCCCTCATTAAGTAGTCTCCCTTTTATTTTGGGTCATAATTGACCATGATTTTCACAAATAAAATATATGTTATACGTTGCAAAAATAATATAATTTGAAAGTATATTCAGATACAGACCAAACGATACATTTTTTGGTGACATGCATTCACATTTTGCTTGTCAAATAAAATACGTGGTCAAACTTTGACCCAAAATACGCAAAATAAAAAATACTTCCAAGACCAGCGCCGCTCCTCTCCTGTTCCAATCTAAATCCAGCGCCGCTCCTCTCCTCTTCCATTTCAAAACCACCGCCCCTCCTCTCCTGTTCCAATCCAAAACCAGCATCGCTCCTCTCCCGTTCTAATCCAAAACAAGCGCTGCTCCTCTCCTCTTCCATTCAAAAACCACCGCCGGCGAGTGAAGGTGCTGTGGAGAACTAGATCGATGGAGGTGTACAACCAATACGTGAGGATCACATACGGCGACCCTGTGAAGCTAGCTAGGATGTTGGACATACAGTCTTGGTTTGACAACAAGGACCAACTAGCGGCGATGGCGACATCCATGGCCAAATATCTGCAACAGAGCAAAAAGGAGGTGATACTCCCTAAGGGAGTCAAGCGGGAGTACATAGAGCTGCTCCTCTGGGCCATGGAGCAAACAGATTCAGCGAATCCGATCGTGAGGGAGCGGTGGTGGGAGTATCGATCCCAGATGAAGCATCCACCAAATATTGAAGGATCGAGCATCTACAGGGTGCCATTTGTGATGCTGTAGTGCTAGAGCGAGCCGGTGGAGTCTTTGTCGACCGAACCCAACTGCAAGAGGAGAAAAACTGTTGGCCCGACGACGCTTCCCCGCCATCCTCTCCCTCGCCGTTCACATCATCACACGGGGCGGCTGTCTGCCGCCGAGGAATAGGAGGGGACTGCCCCCATAGCCCAATAGTCGGACATGTTGTGAATTGTCAGGAGGAGCTTAGGGTTGTCAGTATTTGCAGGTTGTGAATTGTGTTTTGTATTGTGTATTTTGAGAGTACTTTCAGATATGAATATCTTTTGAATTTCAGATTTGCAGTATTGAGCATATGAAGTATTTTACGAATTCTAGAGATCTATTTTAGCACTTAAAAAATGTAGTTTCATAGGAGTATAAAAGTGCAGACAATGTGATTCTCAGAGAAGAAACTACAAGTTTAAGTTTCAGATAAGAAATTGCAAGTTCAGTTTTAGATAAGAAACTGCAACTTTCAGAGGCAGAGCATTTATACTAACACGGCCTTTTCAAACAGGGTTAACATCATGTTGGAAGTTTTATTCATGGTCGGAAATGGAACTACCAACCAGTTAACATCATGCTGATCAACATTCATGCATAGCACATCTTCATATGATGCACAGTCAAAAAGATATGCTATTTTCAAAATACCCACACAATGTCGAGTGTGCGAAAAACAAAGAAAATAAGGGACGAAGTTTTGGCAAGTGTTGGACGTGGTGTGCGTAGATGACAATGGGGACCCACATGTCAATAATGGCAGAGGCAAAAAATTTGGAGATATTTTCCGTGTATCAGGTGGAATCGAACCCGGGCAGAACAGCTGTCGGGTAGTGTCACTTGGCCACTGGGCTAGTTCAGTACTTTTGTTACAAATAAGGCACTGCCTCGGGTGGTCTGATCTCCTCCTGCGCCTTTGTGAGCTCGCCGCGGCGCCGCTGTCTGCCGTTGTGAACATGCTGAACAAATGAGAGAAATCCGGAGAGGATTGTACGTGGAGAGGCGGACAATCAGGACCCACTAGGTCTATGGTCATACGCAAGCAAGTGCCTCATCGAAAAAACACTTCTTCCTAATACTATACTGACGTTGGGGCCCACGAGTTTGTCAACATAGTTACATTTTTTAGGTGCTTCAACGTAGTTACTATAGGAGATAAATTCACAACGAAGCCGGGGTGGCAGGTATCATTTATTATCACTGGGGCAGCAAGTATCAACTTGGTTTTGGGCAATCCCGTCTCGGGTTTCTTTTTTAACATGCGCAGCCCACGACATGCCGATTTGTATTTTCTTGAGGGTTGTCATGTATCGATTGGCCTATGGACCTCCCATCCGAGGTTTTATTTTTCCTGAAACATTGGCAACCCAATTTATGTATTTTTTTAAGAAAACCCAGAGGTCTGTTCTATTTTTCTATATAAGAATAGGAACGTCTGTTCCAACTTATGTTTTCCTTCTAACTATATTATATATATTTAAATTATTTTATATGTTATTATATATTACTGTTATTGTCATCATATATTTAACAGATCTATACCTAATATTAAAAGACGAAGGCTTTCATAGTTCTCCATACGTCATCCATTTATATCCGTTGATTTTATGTCAAGCATATAGATTAACGGATGAGATTTAAAAGTAGATATATTTTTCTTTCAGTCTAAAAAAAGTTCCCAATGTATGTAGGGCAAGCTAGGAAGCAAGTTTTTGGGTATTTAAAGGACCGTATTTGGAAGAAGATTCAGGGTTGGCAGGAACGATTGCTCTCCAAGATGGGGAAGGATGTATTTATAAAAGCTTGTGCACAGGCCATCCCCGCTTTTGCAATGTCATGCTTTGATCTTACAAAAACCCTCTATGAGGAAATAGGTACGATGATATGCAGATTTTGGTGGGCGAAACAGGAGAAAAAGAACACAATGCATTGGCTCAGTTGGGATTTAATGACTAGGCCGAAGAAGGAGGGGGGAATGGGATTTAGGGACATATACGACTTCAATATGGCTATGCTAGCGCGTCAGGGCTGGCGGATGATGATGAACCCTGAGATGTTATGTGCCCGGGTGCTCAAAGCTAAGTACTTTCCAAACACATCGCTCTTAGAGGTCGAAGCACAACCATGTATCTCATATACATGGAGGAGTATACTGAAAGGCATTTCACTGCTGAAGGAGGGCCTCATTCATAGAGTTGGAGATGGAACCGCCGTGAAAATATGGAGTGACCCGTGGTTGCCAAGGGACAGTATAAGGACACCGATCACCGCAAGGGGTCAGTGCCGGCTAACCAAAGTTTGTGAGCTAGTCAATCCAGATACCCAGACCTGGGATGAACAGCTGGTTAGGGATATATTCCTGGAAGAGGACGCTAAAATAATTTTGACTATCCCTGTCCGGGAGGAGGTTGAGGATTTCTATGCTTGGCATTTTGATACGAAAGGTATTTTCTCGATCAAATCGGCATACAGAGTGTATATCCAGAAAAGAGATGAAGGGCGACCTGGGTGTTCTAATCCTGTGCCAAACAAATGGGAGTGGAAGGAGATTTGGGGCTTGCCTTGCCAGCCCAAGATCCAACAGTTTCTATGGCGTTTGGCGCACAACAGTCTACCACTGAAGCTATCTCTGAAGCGACGAGGTATTATGTGCAAAACTCTATGTGTATGTTGCAGGAGACTGGATGAGGATGGGTCACATTTGTTCCTGAGATGCAAACTAGTGAAAGGAGTGTGGCAAGCTCTGCAATTAGAGGAAGAGCGTCAGCGCATGTGTGCATGCAAGGACGCCATGGAGCTCATGCTTGTGATTCTTCGGCTGCCGGAATTAAACAAAGTACTAATAGCATGTCTTCTTTGGAGATGGTGGTGTTGGAGGAATAAAATAAATGCAAAGGAGAAGACCATACCAGTGGATTGGCTTGCTTCAGAAATTAGTAACCTGGCATGTGATTCGATTAACCTGTGTGGAAAACAGAAGAGGGAAGTGACTAGTAAGTCTGATGTTATCTGGAAGAAGCCGGCTGGGGACAGACTCAAAATTAATTGTGATGGAGCGTTCAGTGCATCGTCAGGTACAGGCGCGTGGGGTTTTGTCATCTGGGACAACACTGGCGATGTACGAGCTTCCGGATCAGGATATATGCAGAATGTCGCATCAGCCCTTCATGCAGAGACGGAGGCATGCGCACAAGCTCTAGCGTTGGCTTCATACTGGGGGATGACCAATGTTGAAGTCGAGTCAGATTGTCAGGAAGTAATCAAAGCTGTCCAGGGAACAGAAGCTGATCTTGCGCGAGAAGGAATACTCTTTAGAGAGATTAGAACTTTTGCAAGTTTGAACTTTACTCATATTTCTTTTGGGTTTGCCCCTCGGGCATGTAATAAGTTAGCACATGCTCTAGCGGCATACGGTGCCAGCCGACTGATGGTCCGGCAAGTTTGGGCTGATGGCCTACCTGACGATGTAAACGTTCGTATGGCCAGCATTTTGTCTGTGCCCGTGTGATTTATGGAATCTAGGTGTTCCATTTCAAAAAAAAAACCTTTGATCGGCAGCCTGGGCCATGCACGCACTAACCTTTTGATCTGTCTCCTGGGCCTTGGCCCATGGTACATCTGATGGGCCAGCCAATTTTATTGCCGTCGGACGGACAAGCAGCGAAAAAAGCATATGGACACCACAAGGATCGATCCCAGGACCAGAAGTACCTACGTTAATGGACACATCTATCTGAGCTAGCCAGCAATTATGTTCGCAACTGTCCCACCTCTCTTCTTTATATAGAACCCTATCACATTTTATATGTCCTTGGGTCATCCGAAAATAAGGAAGCTACCTTGGCAATCATCAAGAAAAAAAAGAGAGACTCCATAAATTATGCCGTGGTGTTGGCTGGAATTAAAGAAAATATTGGGCACGTGTCAATGAAAAAAAGGATATGTTACTTGGAAATTGTGTGAGCAGATATGTGCCAAAATAAAAAAGGATATTCTAGGTAAAAGAAAGGAAATTTTGGGCTCATGTAAAGAAAAGAGAGCCTTAAAAGGGAGAGGAATATGCCGGGTAGAGTAAATCGTGGGATGGTCTAAAGAAAAGAGAGCCTGTTGCAAAAGAGAGGGCTTGCATGCGGCACACATGGCTAATTGGCTCTCTAATGCGGGATGCTGCATGGTGGGTTAATTGGCTATTCAAAATGCAATATGCAGGATTATTATGCGCTGTAATTAATTCTAGGGGGTGAAGTCTGTTTTAAACCCTGAACTCGTACACGTCGTCGTTTTTAAACCCCAACCTCCAAATCACGGAAATCTGCACCCTCAACTCTCTAATCCCAGTCGTTTGCGTCCTTGCAGGCGTATCCAAACGGAGGAAGGCTGGGATTGCTGAGTCAGCTATCGTTGTGGGTCCCGTTCGGTCGCTGGAAGCGCTAAATGGTCGAGCCAGACTAGGTCGCACCGCTCCTTGCTCACTTCGCCCCCTTGCCCCTTCCACTTCTCCCCCCCCCCGACGCACCAGCTTCCTCTCCGCGGCGGCAATGGCGACGGCACGCGGATGATCGCAGCGAGCTCCGACGTCCACGCCGGCGGCAAAGGAACAGGTGAGTCATCCTCATCATCTGTGATTGATCGGACGTCTTCGTTTCCTACTACGTGTAGTTGGGTCTAGGGTTCTACAGTGGTGGAAGGTGTGGCTTTTTGGTGATTTTTGTGGCTTGTTGAATGAAAGGATTTGGGGCCAAATACATATTAATGGACCGATGCCTTAGATGGATTGTAGGTTTAATCGTTTTTTGTAGTATTTTAGTCAGTTTTTGTAACTGTGATTACTGAAGGTGTCGAATATTGTCTGAAATTAAATGTTGCACTGTAGACTACTGAATGTAGGTGAACCTGATTGCACATATGTGTTTCTGTAGGTTTTTTAGTCAGTTCATGGATCCAGCAGAGGTTCTCAATGTCAGGTTTCACTATGGAGGGGAGTTCATTCATATTGGGCCATCTCTTGATTATGTTGGGGGAGATACTGCATTGTCAGAGATAGAGAGGGATAAGTTGTCACTGCCAGAGCTCAGAGGATTTTTAGGAGACCACTTGACAGTTAAAGAGAGCATGAAGCGGTATTTTCTTATGCCAGGGAGAGAGTTGGTTAATGGGCTATTGTTTCTATACACTGATGAAGGTTGCCTGCAGATGTCAGAGTACATAACAGATGGAGGGGTTGCTGATGTTTTTGTGGAGTACAATGGTGAGCAAGATGAACCAGAGGGAGAAGATAGTGGCTCTGATTTTGAAGAAGATGAGTTGAATGACATGCTAAACAATGCTAGTGAGGAAGAACCAGATGTAGTTATCACTGCAGAAGAAGAAGAAGATCATGTTTAGACAAATGTTCAGACAATTGTTCAGCAAGTTAATGCAGTAGCAGGGGCAGACATATTGGAAAATATCTTAGTTCCTAATGAGGGTGGTGTTGTTACTGAAGTGATACACAGCCCTGTGAAGAACAATTTCAGAGTTGATGATCTGTCCCAAGTTTCTCAAATAATCAATCCCTCTCATCCAGTTGTTGCTAGCCAAACTATAGCTCCAATTGCAGAAGCTGCAGAGCATGGTTCAGATTCTGAAGATTCAGATGATCCTGATTATGTGGCACATACTGATGACAGTGGAGAGGAATCTGAGGTAGCAGAGCTAAGAAAACATGCAAGGAAATTCAAGAATAAGATGAAAGCTTCAGAAATTTGGTTCTCCAAGGAGTCAACAGGTCCAGTTCCCATAGAGCTAGTTGCTAATGTGGAAGAAGCTCTACATGACATAGAGTTTGAGTCCTCTGATGAGGATTACAGTTATGATGAAGATGAAGATGGTCAGATGGTTAGGAGGAAGAGCCAGTATGTTAGGTTCAATCCAGATATAGAAATTCCACATTTTAGTTTGGGAATGGTGTTTAGAAGCAAGAACCAATTAGTTAAAGCACTCAAGAGGTATGGGCTAGGTACTAAGAGGAGCATTTCATTTGTAAAATCTGAGGTGATTGGCCTGGTTGCCCCTGGATGTTGTATGGTGCCAAGACAAGTAGATGTTCTAGGTTTCAGGTAATTACCTATGAAGATGAGCACCAGTGTGCACAAAACAGGGAGAACAAGCTTGTTAGTGCTAAGGTGATTACAAATAGATATGAACACATTATCCTAGCAAATCCAATGTGGAAAATTGACAACATTAAAGCCACAGTGCTCAAAGATATGTTTGCTGATGTGTCAGTTTCCAAATGCAAGGCAGCAAAGAAAATAGTACTTGACAAACTCATGTGTGGCATGAAAAGTGAGTACACAAAAGTGTTTGACTACCAACTAGAACTGCTGAGGAGCAACCCTGTCAGTACTATGGCCATTACATTAGATGCCACAGAGCTGCAGAAGAACATTTTTCAACAGTTTTATGTCTGTTTTGATGCTATGAAGAAAGGTTTTAAAGCAGGGTGCAGGAAAGTCATAGGATTGGATGGCTGCTTTTTCAAGGGAGCTTGTCAAGGTGAATTGTTGGCTGCAACTGCAAGGGGTGCAAATAATCAGATGTACCCAGTGGCTTGGGCTGTGGTGGAGAAAGAAACTAATGAAAGCTGGAAGTGGTTTATTGCTCTATTAATTAAAGAGTTGGATATTAATGACCAAGGAGCAGGTTGGGTTTTCATTTCTGATCAGCAGAAGGTAATTCTTTGCTTACTTGCTTTACTGAAATGGATATCTTATTTAGCAAATATGTAGTTCCTATAAGAAATCTTACTTGCTTTACTTTAATGGAAATGTTACTTGCTCTACTTTAAACTAAGTCTTACTTGCTTTACTTACTAAAGTAATTAAATATGTAGTGTCTAGCAAACTAAATAAGTCATGTATCACTTTAACAGGGCTTGATTAACAGCATGAGTGACTATTTGCCCAAGGCAAAGCACACTGGAGGAAGAAATACAAGGACCATGAGTACCAAAAGAGATTTTGGGCAATTGCTAAAGCTGCAAACAAAGAAGATTTTAACTACAACAACGCAAGGCTAGCTCAGCTAACTCCTAATGGTGCAAAGGATATCATGAGGACAGAACTAGTTCATTGGGCTAGGGCATTTTTTCCTACAGGAGCTAACTGTTAATCTGTGGACAATAATCTTTGTGAGTCATTTAACAATGCCATCATAGAATCAAGGTTCTACCCAATTATTTCACAGCAAGAGATGATAAGAAAGAAGATGCTTGTCAGGGTGCAAGAGCAGAGAGCCAAATCAGCAACATGGAAGGGCAAAATTTGCCCAAATGTTTTCAAGAAGCTAAAGGTGAGTATTAGATTGACACAATACATTGAGGTACTCTGGAATGGCAAGGAGGGATTTGAGGTGCAGCACATGAAGGGAAGAAAGAAGAAGTACACAATAAATCTTGAAAAGAGGGTATGCGATGAAGCTATGTACCTAGGGTAGGGTCATGGACCTGTCCTGCATACCCTCCCCGAGGACATCTTTACAAAGAATTAGAAGCAGTCGAAGAGAAAATATCATCCACTCGACCATGAAGATGTGCTCACTCGACTTCCTTGAAGACACTCGACCACCTTGAAGACACTCGACCACCAGAAGACGAGAAGCCCTCCACTCTGCAACGGTCGCGACTTAAACCATAGCATTATGGGCATTTATAACACTTTATTGTAGACGTTACCAGTAACACCCCACCTTTATGAACATTGAACCCTGTGTAACAGAGGGGAGCTGGGGTCCTAGCGCACTCTATATAAGCCACCCCCTCCTCTGGGACAGGGGTTCGCACTTTTGTAAACACACACACACACACACACACACACACACACGTACAATCCAGTCGACCGCCTCAGGGCACCGAGACGTAGGGCTATTACTTCCTCCAAGAAGGGCCTGAACTCGTAAAACTCATGTGTACAACTACTCCATAGCTAGGATCTTGCCTCCTCATACCTACCCCCATTCTACTATCAGTCTTAGATCCACGACAGTTGGCGCCCACCGTGGGGCAGGTGTCTTAGCGACTTACTGGAGAAGTTGCAATTTTTTCGATCCCCATCATCACGATTCCAGGCGGAGGTTTGGCTGAGGGCCGCGAGATCCGTCTCGGCGCGCTCGTGTTTGTCGCCGATGACTCCGCTTGGCTTCAGGAGGCACTACTCGACGTTGATGCGCTCCCCGCCCGCGGGGCGACGCACTTTCACGCGTGCGTCCGCGGCGTCCTCCTGCGGCAACCGTCGACCCAGTACCAGTCGACTCCTATGACTTTCCCCCTTCCTGCGAACCGCCGGAACAAGCGCACCGGCCGGTCGAGGGTTCAACAGTGGATGAAGCATGCGGTGGCCCGCTAGTCGGCCACCCCTCAAGTCGCGGCGCTCGAGCCCGACGAGTCTCTCTACGGCCTGTTCGATCTGTCGACTGGCTCCGTAGAGACTGCATCCGAGTGCAGCAGCAATGACTCGGCAGCGGAAGTCCTGATGGTCAATGGACCACACGGTCCTCCTGGCTTCGATCGAGAAGACGGAGGTGACGGGAACGGCGATCCGTCGCGCGTTCATGAGGTGTACTGCCTCGAGCCTCTCTCCTCGCAGCAGAGAGAAGAACTTCGTCGCTAAAACATGGATGCTCTGCATACTCCTATAGTTGGAGAAACGCCCGAGGCCCAGGCCTTAGAACAGGCTCGCTTGGCCAATCTGGGTGAGCGCACTCGGCTGGAGAACCTACAACGCGCACTCGACGACCGCGCTCGTCAACATGCTCCTGAGTCCAGCCGACGCCAACTTTTTCCACCTCCGGCTCAGGTATACCGAACACCGATCCAAAACCTAGCAGCTGCGGCCCAGATAGCAGAGTTGATTCAACCTTCCCAGTCAGAAGCTGGCCGAGGTCTGGCGCAGATCAGGGCCTTGCTCTGGGCAGCAGGAGAGCAGAATACGGCCGTGTCTCAGTCGTGGGATAGGATCCGTAGCAGATCTGTGGTCGTAGATACGGTCCAGTCGGCCCATAGCCCGAGATCGCCCGCGAGGCGTGAGGGACGTGGAGAGCAGCGTGATCAGTACAGAAACCAGGAGCAGTATGATCGTCGAGCCGATCATGATGGTTGCCGTCGAGTGCCCACGCCTCCTCCAAGGAGTGGGTCGTACGTGCCGCGGCCAC
The DNA here is from genome assembly GCF_018294505.1 of Triticum aestivum. NCBI lineage: Eukaryota > Viridiplantae > Streptophyta > Magnoliopsida > Poales > Poaceae > Triticum > Triticum aestivum. The sequence goes on along the minus strand of NC_057809.1, from coordinate 537,789,172 downwards.
ATGAAGACAGGCGCCCTAACAGCGTCGTAAGAGGTATTCCAGTCGACTCCAGGGAGCCAGGCTTTGATGCGAGATCTATTCTCGTACAAGGCTTGGTTGACAGAAACAGAGCTCACCGAGATGGCCATGACAGAGGCCCGCAAACCAGCAACAGGGTGCATGTCTCTGGCCCAGAGTGCTTCAGCAGAGCTATCAGAGCTGCAGTGATTCCCCCCAACTTCAGGTTGGCGACTGGAGTCAGTAAGTTCACCGGAGAGTCCAAGCCTGACACCTGGCTCGAAGACTACCGAGTGGCTGTCCAGATTGGTGGCGGCAATGATGAGGTGGCCATGAAACACCTTCCTCTGATGTTGGAGGGCTCGGCTAGGGCGTGGCTGAATCAGTTGGCGCCTGGCAGCATCTATACTTGGGAAGATCTCGCCCGAGTGTTTGTCAGAACGTTTGAGGGTACTTGCAAGCGGCCAGCAGGTTTGACAGAATTACAGTGTTGCGTCCAGAAACCGAATGAAACTTTGAGAGATTATATCCAGAGGTGGATCACCCTGCACCACACGGTGGAAGATGTGTCTGATCATCAGGCAATTTGTGCTTTCAAGGAAGGCGTCAGGTACCGAGAGTTGAATCTGAAATTCGGTCGGACAGGAAACATGACTTTGACTCGGATGATGGAAATCGCCACCAAGTATGCCAATGGTGAAGAGGAGGAGCGACTGCGGAGCGGCAAGCACAAAGCAGTCGCCCACGAAGCCGGAGGAGGAAACTCCAGTCGGAAACAAAAACGCAAGGCCGAACCAGCTGCTCCGGGTGAGGCCTTGGCTGTGGTTCAAGGAAAGTTCAAGGGGAAGCCCAAAGGGCCGTGGAACCCCAAGAAAGTAAAAGATCAAGATGGAAATGACGTGTTGGATCTGCCGTGCCATATCCACACCAAAAAAGACGAAGAAGGTAATTTCATTTACCCGAAGCATACCACTCGACAGTGTCGGCTCCTGATCCAGCAGTTCCGAGAGAAACAGCCCAAGGAAAAGGAGAAGGAGGCAGACAAGGCTGAGAGTGAAGGGGAAGATGATGATGGTTATCCTCACGTGAATTCCACTCTGATGATTTTTGCTGATGTTGAAAACAAGAGTCGATTGAAAGTCATCAACAGAGAAGTGAACATGGTCGCTCCGGCGACACCCAATTACTTGAAATGGTCGCAGACTGCCATTACGTTCGACCAGTCTGATCACCCAGCGCACATCGCCACCCCTGGGAGGCAAGCGCTGGTGGTCGACCCGGTGGTCGAAGGCACTCGACTGACAAAGGTCCTGATGGACGGTGGCAGTGGCCTGAACATTCTGTACGCAGAAACATTGAAAGGAATGGGCATTCCGATGTCCAGACTCAGTGAAAGCCACATGAGTTTCCATGGGGTCATCCCAGGCAAGAAGGCTGCGTCCCTCGGTCAGATTGCACTCGACGTGGTTTTCGGTGATGCCAAAAATTACCGCAAAGAAAAGTTGACGTTTGAAGTCGTGGATTTTCAGAGTGCGTATCATGCAATTCTGGGCAGGCCAGCTTATGCACGATTCATGGCTCGACCTTGTTACGTGTACCTCAAACTGAAGATGCCTGGTCCCAGAGGAGTGATCACTATCTCTGGTAATCGGAAAAAGGCGGAAGAGTGTTTCCAGAAGGGCTCAAAGATCGCCGATGCCCAGATGGCCGTGGCAGAATTGCAAGAATACCAGAAAAATGCAGACCCAAGTGACTTGTTGCGAGCCAAGAAGCCAGCCACGGATTCAGCATTCCAGTCGTCTGGCGAGACGAAGTCTGTTCACATTCACCCGACGGACCCCAATGCAGCTCCGACCCACATTTCGACCACACTCGACTCCAAATAGGAAGAAGCGCTCATCCAGTTCCTCCGTGAGAACTGGGACATCTTTGCATGGAAGCCTTCTGACATGCCAGGTGTTCCCAGGGGACTGGCTGAGCATCGTTTGCGAGTCGACCCGAAAGTGAAACCAGTCAAAGAGCATCTTCGACGGTCCGCCGTCCAGAAAAGAAAAGCAATCGGCGAAGAGGTGGCTCGGCTTTTGGCAGCTGAGTTTATCCGAGAGATTTACCACTCCGAGTGGTTAGCCAATGTTGTCATGGTCCCAAAGAAAGATGACTCACTCCGCATGTGCATCGATTTCAAGCATATCAATCGGGCCTGCCCGAAAGATCACTTCCCTCTCCCTCGCATCGATCAGATAGTCGACTCGACTGCTGGGTGCGAGCGTTTGTCCTTTTTGGATGCCTACTCCGGGTACCACCAGATCCGTCTGTACGGACCCGATGAAATAAAGACAGCTTTTATCACCCCGTTCGGGTGCTTCTGTTATGTCACAATGCCATTCGGCTTGAAGAACGCCGGAGCCACATTTATGCGAATGATTCAGAAGTGCCTGCTCACTCAGATCAGTCGGAATGTGGAAGCATACATGGATGACATTGTGGTCAAGTCACGTAAAGGTTCTGACCTGCTGACCGACCTCGCCGAAACCTTTGCCAACCTCAGAAGGTATGATATCAAGCTCAATCCATCAAAGTGCACGTTTGGAGTTCCAGGCGGAAAGTTACTCGGTTTTCTTGTTTCCGAACGAGGAATCGATGCTAACCCAGAGAAAGTAGGCGCTATACTTCGGATGAAACGCCCTGTGCGTGTGCATGATGTCCAGAAGCTTACTGGTTGCTTGGCCGCCCTAAGTCGATTCATTTCTCGCCTCGGTGAAAAGGCCCTGCCTCTTTACCGACTGATGAAGAAATCAGATGCGTTCGAGTGGACTCCAGAAGCTGATACAACATTTGCAGAGCTAAAAGCCCTGCTTTCCACCCAGCCGGTGCTTGCTGCTCCAATCAGCAAAGAGCCTCTTTTGCTTTATATAGCAGCCACTGGACAAGTCGTCAGTACAGTACTTACGGTCGAGCGGGAAGAAGAAGGAAAAGCGTACAAAGTTCAACGCCCAGTTTATTATATTTCTGAAGTCCTGACCCCGTCAAAGCAGAGATATCCTCACTATCAGAAGCTTGTCTATGGAATTTACATGACCACGAAGAAGGTTGCACACTACTTCTCAGATCACTCTGTTACAGTCGTCAGCGACGCTCCATTGTCAGAGATTCTGCACAACAGGGATGCAACTGGTCGAGTGGCAAAATGGGCGATTGAACTCCTTCCCTTGGATATCAAGTTTGAGGCAAAGAAAGCTATCAAGTCCCAAGCAATAGCAGATTTCCTCGCCGAGTGGATCGAACAGCAACTGCCGACTCAAGTTCACTCGGAGCACTGGACCATGTTCTTTGACGGATCCAAGATGTTGAACGGTTCTGGTGCTGGAGTAGTTCTGGTATCCCCCCGAGGAGACAAGCTCAGATATGTCCTCCAGATTCACTTTGATTCCTCCAACAATGAAGCAGAGTATGAAGCACTCCTGTATGGGTTGCGCATGGCCATCTCACTCGGCGTCCGTCGCCTCATGGTCTATGGCGACTCAGATTTGGTAGTTAATCAAGTGATGAAGGAGTGGGACGTCAGAAGCCCAGCCATGACTGGTTACTGCAACGCGGTGAGAAAGCTTGAGAAGAAGTTCGAGGGGTTAGAACTCCACCACATCCCCCGATTGAAAAATCAAGCAGCCGATGAATTGGCAAAGATAGGTTCCAAGAGAGAGGCCATTCCCAGCAATGTGTTCTTGGAGCATATTCACACGCCGACAGTTCAGGAAGACCCTTTCATTGAAGAGCCCCCACAACCCAAGAGCGCCACGGATCCGACTGAAGTCGAGGTCCCAGCTGTGGTCGACCTAATCATGGAGGTTCTGGCCATTACTCCCGACTGGACGGTGCCCTACATTGCGTACATCCTCAGGAAAGAGCTCCCAGAGGATGAAGAAGAAGCTCGACAGATCGTCCGCCGATCTAAAGCTTTTACTGTGATAAGAGGGCAGCTGTTCAGAGAAAGTGTGACTGGAGTCGGTCAGAAGTGCATAACACCAGAAGAAGGTCGAATGATCCTCAATGACATCCACTCGGGGACCTGTGGTCACCATGCGTCCTCTCGGGCCATCGTGGCTAAAGCATACCGAGCTGGATTCTATTGGCCACGAGCAAATGAGATGGCGAAAGATATAGTCGACAGATGTGAAGGCTGTCAATTTTACTCCGATATGTCTCACAAGCCAGCGTCAGCCCTGAAGACCATCCCCCTCGTCTAGCCCTTCGCTGTTTGGGGACTGGATATGGTTGGACCTCTGAGGACCGGCAGAAGCGGCTTCACTCATGTGCTCGTTGCAGTCGACAAGTTTACCAAATGGATCGAAGCCAAACCCATCAAGAACCTTGACGCTAGCACCGCTGTCAGTTTTATCAGAGAATTGACGTTCCGATATGGAGTCCCACACAGCATCATCACGGACAACGGATCGAACTTCGATTCCGATGAGTTCAGAATTTTCTGCGCCTCTCAGGGCACTCGAGTCGACTATGCTTCTGTTGCTCACCCGCAGTCGAACGGACAAGCAGAAAGAGCCAATGGCCTAATTCTCAAAGGACTGAAGCCCCGACTGATGCGTGATCTCAAACATGCAGCAGGTGCTTGGGTTGATGAACTTCCGTCAGTTCTGTGGGGTTTAAGGACAACTCCTAATCGGTCGACTGGAAGAACTCCTTTCTTCTTAGTCTATGGAGCCGAAGCTGTTCTGCCAAGTGACTTGCTCCACAACGCACCCCGAGTTGAACTCTTCTCCGAAGCAGAAGCAGAGCAGGCCCGGCAAGATTCAGTCGATCTCTTAGAGGAGGAAAGAGAGATGGCCTTGATCCGCTCGAACATTTATCAGCAAGATTTGTGTCGATTCCACGCCAGGAATGTGAGGGGTCGGGCCTTTCAAGAAGGAGACTTGGTTCTTCGAGTGGATCAGCAGAAACCACACAAGCTCGCTCCAACTTGGGAAGGCCCCTTCATTGTCACCAAAGTTCTCCACAATGGAGAATACCATCTTTACAGTATCGAGCGTCAGAAAGACGAGCAACGGGCTTGGAACGCGGAGCTGCTCCGCCCCTTTTATACTTAAACACTCATTCGAATAAAATGTAATGAGCAACACCTTTTGTAATTTGTTTATCAAAGACAAGAGCTTACGATTCTCTCATTCGATTGTGTTGTTCTTATTTACTCATGAAATCCCCCAGTGGGTGGGCTTAGTCGCAAGTCCGTTCCGCCTAAGTTCGAAAAAATCCTACCAAGTGCAGAGCAATCCTTCCACTCGGGGGCTTAGCTGCAGTCGAGCACTCGCCTAAGTTCTCTCACTAAGAGGCTTAACGGCAGTCCAGCACTCGCCTAAGTTTGAAAAAATCCTACCGAGTGGAGAGCAATCCTCCCACTCGGGGGCTTAGCTGTAGTCGAGCACTCGCCTAAGTTCTCTCACTAAGAGGCTTAACGGCAGTCCAGCATTCGCCTAAGTTTGAAAATAACCTACCGAATGGAGAGCAGTCCTCCCACTCGGGGGCTTAGCTGCAGTCGAGCACTCGCCTAAGTTCTCTCAATAAGAGGCTTAACGGCAGTCCAGCACTCGTCTAAGTTTGGAAAAATCCTACAGAGTGAAGGGCAATCCTTCCAGTCGGGGGCTTAGCTGCAATCGAGCACTCGCCTAAGTTCCCTCACTAAGAGGCTTAACGACAGTCCAGCACTCGCCTAAGTTTGAAAAAATCCTACCGAGTGGAGAGCAGTCCTCCCACTCGGGGGGCTTAGCTGCAGTCGAGCACTCGCCTAAGTTCTCTCACTAAGAGGCTTAACGGCAGTCCAGCACTCGCCTAAGTTTGAAAAAATCCTACCGAGTGAAGAGCAATCCTTCCACTCGGGGGCTTAGCTGCAGTCGAGCACTCGCCTAAGTTCTCTCACTAAGAGGCTTAACGGCAGTCCAACACTCACCTAAGTTTGAGAAAATCCTACCGAGTGGAGAGCAGTCCTCCCACTCGGGGGCTTAGCTGCAGTCGAGCACTCGCCTAAGTTCTCTCAATAAGAGGCTTAACGGCAGTCCGGCACTCGCCTAAGTTTGAAAAAATCCTACCGAGCGGAGAGCAGTCCCCCCACTCGGGAGCTTAGCTACAGTCGAGCACTCGCCTAAGTTCTCTCACTAAGAGGCTTAACGGCAGTCCAGCACTCGCCTAAGTTTGAAAAAATCCTACCGAGTGGAGAGCAGTCCGCCCACTCGGGGGCTTAGCTGCTGTCGAGCACTCGCCTAAGTTCTCTCACTAAGAGGCTTAACGGCAGTCTAGCACTCGCCTAAGTTTGGAAAAATCCTACCGAGTGGAGAGCAATCCTCCCACTCGCGGGCTTAGCTGAAGTCCAGTACTCGCCTAAGTTTGAGACCCATCCCTATCCGCAAGGACGACGAGGTGCAGGTCAACTGCAACCTTCTTCTTCGGAGCTGCGGCACTAATACAACGTCCGCTCCATCCCTATCCGCAAGGACGACGAGGTGCGGGTCGACTGCCACCTTCTCCTTTGGAGCTGCGGCATAAATACAACGTCCACTCCATCCCTATCCGCAAGGACAAAGAGGTGCAGCAAGCAAAGTCCATCCGAAGGCAAACACAAGCACATTCGTATATAACCAAATTCAGATAAATACTAAAAGGTTCCAAGCAGCGAATCAAAAGTACTCGGGCACCAAGCCCGAAGGAGTTTAACGGTTACAGAAACTACTCGGCATTCCGAGGCAAATTTAAAGCGTATCCAAGTTTCATAAGATTGTTCACTCAGCCGGAGGAGGACTGGCAGGCTCCACGAATGAGTCCAGATCGATCCCATCAGCGATCCGAGTGGCGACAGCAATTGAAGTCTCCATGAAGGACTGGAAGTCGTGCTTTTTGGTGTTAGCGACTTTGATCACAGCCAGCTTGTCTTCATGAACCTCCTTGCAATGGACTCGCACCAGGGACAGCGCCATGTCAGCACCACACCGGGCGGAGGATTTCTTCCATTCTTGCACTCGGTCAGGGATATCGTTCAGTCGAGTCATCAGAGATTCCAGATCATTCTAAAGCGTCTCCTCCGGCCAAAGCGTCAAGTTGATTCGAGAGGCAACCTCCTTCAGGCGTGCGAGGTAGCTTGTGGCACTGGTGATACGGGACTCTAGTCGGAGCACGTTCATCGCAGTTTCGTCGCAGACCGGGGAAGCGATAGGGTCCAGACCCGTCTCGACCCTCCCATTTTCTTCGTCAAAGTCTTGACAAAGTTCTGCGGCCAAAAGTCAGTTCAATCAACCGAGCAAAATCCGATGGCAAACATCAACAAAGTCGGATTAAAAGAAATACCTCCCAGCACGAGATAAATCTTCTTGACGAGGGTCCTCAGATAAGCTTCTGTGTCGTTCCTCTTGCGGATCGCAGACTCCAACTTTTCGTTTAGGGCGACCTTATCCTTCTTTGGGCTGGTCACTTCGCGGTTAGCTTCATTAAGACAAGATGTCAGTCTAGTCACCTCTCCTTCAAGCGTTCCGACTGAAGCAAGCTTCTTCTCTGCGAGAGCGGTTTTGTCCTGGGCTGCTTTTTGCGCGGAGGCGAGGTCCGAGTCCTTCTTGTCCAGAGCCAACTTCATTTTCTCTGCAAAAGAAATAATCGAATCAAAAAAGAGATCAAAGAGATATATTGAAATTCAGTCGGCAATCAGTTACCTTCCATACCAGTGGCCTCGTCTTGAGCTTTTTTCAGATTTTGCTGAGCCAATTCCAAGTCTAAGTTGAGTTGCCTCTGCTTCTCTTCGAGTTCGGCAAACTTGGAGATAAGAGTACAAGACTTCTGGAGGAGGCAAGAGACAGGTCAATCGATAGGTTCGAAAGCAGTTCATTTCCGAATGAATAAAACCTAAAGAAGTGGACAACAAGCTGTTCAGATCCCAGTCGACTGCCAGCAGTTGACCGCGGTCTCGGGGACTACACCTAGTGGGTGCACTTGGCGTGCCCCCACCGGTTCTGATCCCACTCGCCCGGCCCGCCGGAGTCGAGTGCAAGGAGTAAAAAAAAGAGAGAGGGAAAGAACAATTGCGCCATCAAGAAAAGAAGAACTCAGACCACAGTCGACTGCCAGCAGTCGACCGCGGTCTCGGGAACTACACCCAGTGGGTGCACTTGGCGTGCCCCCACCGGTTTTGATCCCACTCGCCCAGACCGAGTGAGAGAGTGAAACTACCAAAAACGACAGCAACACCCAGTGGGTGCTCTAATTCAACGCGAACAACAGGAGATTGTGTAGAAGAAGATTTTTCAAGAATAAAAACAGTCGAAAAGTCTACTCACCTCGACGTTGGCCCGAAGAGCAGCACTAGCATCATAGGCAGCCTGACCGCTCTCGTGCACTATCTTCACCCGCTCCATCATCATATCAGCATGTCGGATGTCTTCCGCAGCCGCTTCCGACTGGTTGTCTGGGACGGGGTAGCTGGTGAAAAAATGTGCAGACGACCCAGGTGCAGCTGCTTGAGGCTCCGTGGTGTGGAGTTGGATAGTTGAAGGAACCACATGCGCGGTCGACCGCGTGGGGTGCCCACTCGGCAAGGGTGCAACGAACGTCACAGCGGCCCTGCCCGCATCTTCAGCTTGACAGACGGGAGGCGTTGCAGTTGGTTCCTGCCGAGCCACCCTGCCAGCTATTACCTTCTTGCTCTTCCTAGGCTTAGGAGCCACATCTTCGTCGTCGTCCGGAAGGTCAATGATGTTGGGTGGAGCTGCAAGACGGAACATTCGACCCCAAGTGAACCACTTGATCCTAAAAGGATCAAGAATCGAAATCGCAAGAGTTCATTCCTGGGTTAGAGGTCACCGCATCCTCCATTTCCTCATCCCGGTACTGGTATGAAGAGGTCCCTGACGTAGCAGCACTGCAAAGGCCCGCATTCCATCGGTTACACCCAGTTAATTGAATCCACATAAAGGACAAGTTAGATAGTAGGAACGGTCACTTTGATCCAAGGCAAAGCTTTGGGCGGTTTGGAAGATATGGCTTTCGGCACTTTCGGCGCTGGAAGCGGCGCAACCTTGGATTGCTTTGGAGGCTTCTCAGTCGGTGTCGGGAAAGACGTCCTGGGGCGCTTCGAGGATTGCCCGGTCGGCGCAGCCACCAAGTCCGGAGCGCGTGCCGGGTCATGAGTGTGCTTGGACCTCCTCTCCCTGCGAGGAGGCGAGTCGACTTCTTCCTCATCGGTCGATTCATCGCTCTCCTCGTCCTCCTCGGCTTCTAAATGCTCCTCGCCGCTCTCGCCCCCGCTCCCTTCTTCTTCAGCGCCGGCGTCCTGCACTCCGTTGGGCATCGAGTACATTTCAATGAGGGCCTGAATGGATAACAATCAAAAGACATTCAGTCGACCACAAACGGGACATCACGTGGTGAATCAGAAAGATACTTGATAAAACAGAAATATACCTGCTCCGGCTGGCGCGAGTTGTCGAATGGAATCACCCTCCTGGATCCCCGAGGGTTGTCTTTGTTGCCAGTGATTCCCCTCAACCAGTTCTCCAATATATCCTTGCTGACCTCCTCCGGGTGGATTCGAGTGGTATCTTCGAGCCCAGAGTACATCCACATCGGATGATCGCGCGCCTGAAGAGGTTGGATGCATCGATCAAGAAAGACCTCCAGGAGATCCATCTCGGTCACTCCGTCGCGGACAAGCTAGACGACTCGTTCGACCAGCTCCTTGACCCGCACCTTGTCTTCTGGAACTACCTTCATGGGAGCAGGCTTCTCCACTCGAGCCAAGGAGAAAGGAGGAAGTCCAGTCGACTGGCCAGGGGTTGGCTGATCCTTGCAGTAAAACCAAGTCGACTGCCAGCCCAGGACCGAGTCAGGAAGGATCATCGCTGGGAAAGTACTCTTGCTCCTCATCTGGATCCCTAGACCACCGCACATCTGGATCACCCGCGTCCTCTCATCACTCGACTTGGCCTTTTTGACCGACTGGGAACAGCAAGTGAAGATGTGTTTGAAAAGCCCCCCGTGCGGTCGACAACCCAAGAAGTTTTCGCACATGGACACGAAAGCGGCCAGATAGACTATGGTGTTCGGAGTGAAATGGTGGAGCCGAGCCCCAAAGAAGTTCAGAAAACCCCGGAAGAAAGGGTGGGGAGGCAGCGAGAATCCGCGATCTACGTGGGTTGCTAGGAGGACACACTCACCCTCTTTAGGCTGTGGCTCAGTTTCGTCCCCCGGGAGCCGAGCCGACTTGTGGGGGATCAATCCCCCCTCCACCAGGTCGTCGAGGTCGTCCTGCATGATTGCCGAGCGGATCCAGTCGCCCTGGATCCAGCCTACCGGCAGGCCGGGCCTCGACGAGGATCCGCCCCGGCTGGTCCGCTTGCCCTTCACCTTCGCGGTCGCCTTCTTCGTGTGTTCCAGCACCGCCGTCTTATCCTTCCCCATGGTGGCAGATCGAGCTCGAGCGGAGATCCGATGACGAGGCGGAAGCGAGAGTGGCGGAGAGATCGGGAGAAAGAGAAGAGAGAATGGTGGCGTGCGGAGCAGAGGCCTGGCCCGAGACCTTTTATAAGACCTTCCACCGAGTGGCTGACTAGTGGACCCAAGCGATCTAAACAAATCCTGCAACAGTCGCGCGCAGTATGTGGCGAAAAAGGTGGCGCAGGGATCGAGGAGACTTACCTAATCCGTCCCGATGACCTCGTTTCCTCCCATCTGGCGCGCTTCCCAAAATTGGAATCCCGCGAGATCCGCGGAGAGCGGAACAACCTGTGAGACTGAAGACAAACACCCTCTACATCATCATTCGGAATTCAACCATGAAAGTTCACTCGACAACAACCAAGAATGGACCAAGGCGACTGAGAAAGGAGTCGACGTCGTCTCCTCAACTCATTGTTTCAGGACAAGGCATATTCATAGCACAAAGAGTGGGTCGAAAGTGTTCTCAACCCCTTCCTCATTCGAACCCTGATCCATTCGGGGGCTAATGATGAAGCTATGTACCTAGGGTAGGGTCATGGACCTGTCCAGCATACCCTCCCCGTGGACATCTTTACAAAGAATCAGAAGCAGCCGAAGAGAAAATATCATCCACTCAACCATGAAGATGAGATCACTCGACTTCCTTGAAGACACTCGACCACCTTGAAGACACTCGACCACCAGAAGACGAGAAGCCCTCCACTCTGCAACGGTCGCGACTTAAACCATAGCATTATGGGCATTTATAACAACACTTTATTGTAGACGTTACCAGTAACGCCCCTCCTTTATGAACATTGAACCCTGTGTAACGGAGGGGAGCTGGGGTCCTGGCACACTCTATATAAGCCACCCCCTCCTCTGGGACAGGGGTTCACACTTTTGTAAACACAAACACACACACACACACACACACACACACACACACGTATAATCCAGTCGACCGCCTTAGGGCACTGAGACGTAGGGCTGTTACTTCCTCCGAGAAGGGCCTGATCTCGTAAAAATCGTGTGTACAACTACTCCATAGCTAGGATCTTGCCTCCTCATACCTACCCCCATTCTACTGTCAGTCTTAGATCCACGACAATATGCACTTGTGGATACTTTCAGCTGGCAGGCCTCCCTTGCTGCCATGCTATTGCAGCTATTTACAAGAGTGGTAGAAAGGTAGATGACTACATAGACAAGTGCTACTGGATTGAGACATTCAATAAGATTTATGAGCATTGTCTCCAGCCTGTTCCAGGAGAAGAAAACTGGCATGTGTCTCAAAACCCTAGGCCAGTTGCACCTGGATACATTGCCATGCCAGGAGCAAGGAAGAACAATGACAGAAGAAGAGAAGAGGGTGAAGCTCCAAAGGGAAAGAAAATGAGCAAGCATGTCATACAAATCACTTATGGATCTTGTGGGCTTAAGGGACACAATAAAAGTGGTTGTAAGAAGAATGCAGATAGAACCCATAAAACTAAATCATTTCTTGGAAAAAGAGGGAGAAAGCAAAGGGAAACAGAGGTACTAACATGATCATTGCTATGTTTTTCTTACTTTTGAATTATGCAAATACATAATTAGTTAGCTCTGATCATTCATCTCCTTTGTTTGCAGCAAGCTCAGACTGATGGATCAAAATCATCAGCTCCAACTAGGTCTAAAGCTCTAAGAACTAGAGCTCCAGCAACAAGCTTTCAACCTCCTAGAACTACAACACCAAGCTCTCAACCTGGCACATCAGCATCTCAAGCTCCAAGAACTACAGTGCTTACTAGCTCTAATCATGGTGGAAGCACTAGTTCTGGGAGAGGAGCAGGCAGAGGAGCAGCCAGAGGAGCAGCCAGAGGAGCAGGGAGAGGATCTGGGAGAGGATCAGGCAGATGACCACCAACAACAGGCTTGGGAAGCTACTTTTATGCTAGTGGCAATTTCTGAAGATGTTTTCTAGCTTATGGATTAGATCTTCGGTAATTTTGCTTTGGATGTAATATTTAGTACTGTTTTCCAGCTTATGAACTTGTGGTTTGGATGTCACTTTTGAACTATGTAGTACTGTCAATGGCTTTTGAACCATGTGATGCTGTCACTCCTTTTGAACCATGTAATGTTGGCATTCTGAACCATGTAATTTTGACAGCTTATGAACTTGTGGTTTGGACGTCACTTTTGAACTATGTAGTACTGTCAATGGCTTTTGAACCATGTGACGCTGTCACTCCTTTTGAACCATGTAATGTTGGCATTCTGAACTACTTGTCAACCAAGATATATGCTGTCAAAATTTATGGTGATGTGTTTGAGTAAATGTTCTCTCAATTCCATTTGCATTTAACCATTACATATGATCTGTCATCGACCATTTGGTACTCATCGATTAGTCATCGACCATTTGGTACTCATCGACTAGTCATCGACCATTTCGTACTCATTGACTATTCATCGACCATTTGGTACTCATCTACTAGCCATCGACCATTTGGTACTCATCGACTAGTCATCGAACATTTGGTACTCATCGACCATTTGGTACTCATCGACTAGCCATCGACCATTTGGTACTCATCGACTAGTCATCGACCATTTGGTACTCATCAACCATTTGGTACTCATCGACCATTTGGTACTCATCGACTAGTAATCGACCATTTGGTACTCATCGACTAGTCATCGACCATTTGGAACTCATCTACTAGTCTTCGACCATTTGATACTCATAGACTAGTCTTCGACCCTTTGGTACTCATCGAACCATAACGACTCATCGACTCAAAAACCTTGGGATGCCATTATATATATTATATATACACACATGGTGCCAAAAACACTATATATATGCTTCCAAAAGCCCATTCACAGTAACACTCACAATTTTAATTCACACCATATGTTGCCAAAAGCCCAAAATATCTCTTCCATATTCATTTCAGCCATCACCATATCCAGTACACCATTGAACTACATCACCACAAACCTCTAACTCTACTTAGACATGAGGAAACCTGCAACTAAACCAGCAACAAACATAAATAAACCAAAAAACAGACACTTGTACATCTGCATCTCATCTCTGCTAGCACATCTAGCTCTAGTTTCTGCTACCAAAGCATTTTTCTTCTCCAATTCCTCTTTTAAAACTGCAACCTCTCCTTCCCTTGACTGGCCAACAAGTTCATCCTCTAGCCTCCACACTTTATCCCGTAGGTCTCCTAGCAATTGACGAAGAAATGGAGTCATGGGGATGTCATGCCAGTCGATGAAGCCATGCTGTTCAGTTCATGACACAGAAAATTCAGAGTTTGACACAAGAAAAAACAGAGAAAAAGAGGACAGGTGAGGAATCAAGCATACCTGAGAATCTACGCAGGAATAATATCTCTTACCAGGGTTCGCCGGACTCCAGGATATCCACCGTGGCGCCTTCCTGCCGCATCGAGCGCAAATCACCGGCGGCTCGTAAGCCATTGGCTGCTCGCGATAGGGCACCGGTGACCTTGCTACTGCTGCGCCTCTCCTTCGGAGCCCACCGCCTCAAGAAGCCGATGAATCACCGGAGGAGCAAGAGATCGTGGTTGTTCGCCGGGGCGGCGGCGGCACGCTCTCTCTGTCGCTCACGAACCCTAGAACGTCGTTCCCCACTGAGAAAGAGAGAGCTGGGAGAGGGGAGGGGGTAATTAAGTCGAAAACCCGGAGGCCCGCGGTGCCACGTCATCTAATCCTCCTCTTAGATGCATTAAGGACGCAAATGACTGGGATTAGGGAGTTGAGGGTGCCGATTTCCGGGATTTGGAGGTTGGGTTTTAAAAACGACGACGTGTACGAGTTCAGGGTTTAAAACAGACTTCACCCAATTCTAGGTGTCCAAAAATTAACGGGACAACGTTCATGGATGGCGTTGATCATAATTGTTGTACAAAAATCATACCAAAACTATCTTAGACAAACAGCAGGACTGCGGATTCATGAATGGATGGATTTAAAAAAACACATATTAATTGGATAGAGAAAATGTAGCACATATATACACTAAAAGCTCGACAAAAGGACTCGAGAAACACACGTGTTTTAGAAACTTTGTGCAAAAGAACTCCTAAAAACAAAATAATAATAAAGTCATTTAACACGCATGCACACATCTTCTTCGAAGTTTGTCGTTGACCATCGTCTCTGCCGAAAGACATTGAACACGCGGAAGACAAGCAACGCGACACACCAGGTACTCCAAAGCATCATAGTTGAACCAACGTTGTGAGCCGATTGAGTAACCCGTCGCAGATCGACGAGGCCGAAACTCTTTGAATCGTCGGCCCAAGATCATCCCCGTGCTCTCCAGACTGCAAACTGAAAGTCTTCGCACAACACCGTCAGAGAAGAGAATAGGACTGCTCACCATCTTCAACAAAACCTAGACTGAACGACCATGCCCCAAAGGTCGCCGACACCATCACCAAATGAGGAGCCAACCATAGCTGGCCGAATCACCACTATACAATCTCCAGGATCCCCGAGCAACAACATAGGGAACACCGCCGAGATGAAGGCGGACTAGGAGGAAAGAAGCTAGGCACAAATTTGGTAGCCACTGCCAAGCTGACCATTCCCACAAACACCAAGATCTTGCTGGCCACACATGACCTGCGAGAAGACCGCGACTCCTCGCTCTGCCATTCACCGACGCAGATGCCTTTTTGTGAACACACCAATTATATCTTCCGTTGCAACACACGGGCATATGTGCTAGTACTTACATATGTAAAAAACAATATCCCACATCTTATTAACTTATAAAATAATTTCTTAACAATAAAATCCTAGATTTTTTGGCAACGAAAATCCCGATTCCTCCACCTGACAGCTGGGACCCACCGGAAGTGCCTCAGTATTTCGCGAAAAAAAGTTCCCCCCGCTGACAGGTCAGACCCACCAGCTATATCTTCGCACGTAAGGAAGTGCCACCTTATTACGCACAAAAAAAAATGAATACCCCCTGCTAGCTGGGACCCACCATAGTGGGAGGCTGACTTGTGGGCCTACTAAGTTGACGGGGACGGAGGGCTTTGTCAACTTAGTCAATATGAACGATTCTAGCTCTAGTGACTGTATGATGTCCATCCAACAGCCGTAGTGCTTCTTCAACCTCTAGTCTTCTTGCTCCAGCCGTCCAAACCAGCGCCGGTCATGTCGCGTGCTCCTGCCTCCTGTGGCCAGCTATGATGCCGTGGAGGCCTCACCGCCCCCTACTACTCCCACCGCTGGCCAGTCCATCCCTCCACTCACCCACACCCCCTGTTATTCTGCGGCGACGGCAGCCTCACACCGCTGCTAAACCAGTGAACCCTCTTACTCCTCTCCGCGTGGGAATCCACTGCCGCGTCATCCCCGGCTCCGCGTCGTCCCCTTCCCAGGCCTCGTCATCATCCACCGCCCTGGTGCTCTCAGCGCGGCGTGGTCAATGTGGTCAAGGAACGACTTCCATCGGAAGAGTACTGTATGTGGAGAGGCTGACAGCTGGGTCCACGGCCGCAACAAGGAAGTGCCTCCTTATTACGTGGAAAATAATGATCCCTCCACCTGATAGCAGGGACCCACCGGACGGGCCATCGTATTTCACGAAAAAATGTTTTCCCCCTGACTACTGCGACCCACCAGCTACATCTTCACACGCAAGGAAGTGCGTCCATATTACGGGTAAAAAAATGATTCGCCCCCTGACTGCTAGGACCCACCAGCTACATCTTCGCACGCAAGGAAGTGCCTGACAGTCGGGACCCACCTGGTCGACGCATACGTATCGTTGTCATTCTGGTCACGAACGTGTGCGTACATACGGTCTGCATGCTACATCGATGAACCGTGGCCGTGTAAGGAAGGGCACGTGTCGTAGTAGAGGCGCGCGCTTAGCCTGTACACGTACGTACAGCGTCCAGGGTGCAAGAAAGTAAATACGACCACGTATGTACATACGGGCGGGGTCTCGAACGCCTACTCGCCCATACGTACGGCCAGGGCTCATGTACATGACTGGGTCGGAACGGAAAAATTGCGTCGTCGTCGTGTTCATGGGGAGGCAACGGAATGCGTCGT
Organism: Triticum aestivum; assembly: GCF_018294505.1. NCBI lineage: Eukaryota > Viridiplantae > Streptophyta > Magnoliopsida > Poales > Poaceae > Triticum > Triticum aestivum. The sequence continues at coordinate 537,772,615 of NC_057809.1, read as the reverse complement.
GTTCATCAGGAGGCAACGGAACGTGTCGTTCATCGGGAGCCAACCGGCTTGGACGGAACAACAGATGGAAACAAGGCCTGGCGTACCGCGGAACAGAGGAAACAGCCTTGTGTTCGACCGGCCACGGTCGAAACAGGATCCTGTTCATCGGGAGGGGTCTGGCGTACCGCAAAACAGAGGAAACAGACTTCTCTTGGACCTCCTATGGTCGAAACGGGGTCCTGTTGATTGGGAGGGGTGCGGCGTACCGCAAAGCGGAGGAAACGAACTTGTGTTGGAGCGCTACGGTCAAAATGGGGGTCCTATTCATCCGGACGGGTGTGGCGTACCGCAAAACGGGACTCCACGGGATACTGTTCATCTCCACCGTCGACCTCCTCCAGCCTCCACCGGCTATTGTTCATCCACCGTAGACCTCCTCCAGCCTCCACCTGCGACTGTTCATCCACGGGCTCCTGTTCATCCAGCCTCCACCGCGCGCTCCTCCACCAGCTACTGTTCAACCAGCCCTCTCCACGGGGTCCTGTTCAACCACCCCTCCACGGGCTACTTTTCATCCAGCCCTCCACCGGCTACTCTTCAGCCAGCCCTCCACGGGGTCGTCCTGTTCATCCAGCCCTCCCCAGGGTCTTGTTCATCCACCCCAACCGGCTCGATCGATCAGGGTACTGTTCATCCAGCGGCAACGACCTCTACTACCACTGGGTCCTGTTCATCCCACCCCACCGGGAACTGTTCATCCAACCCCCAACAACGCTCATTGTTTATCCAGAGGCAGCAGGTTTGATCAGCTTCAGTTAGCAGCAGTAGCAAAGGAATCGCTCGATCGGGTTCAGTTAACATCCATCGATCGATCACTCGGGTTCAGTAACACGTAGCCTGGAGTATAACCGCTCGGGTTTAGTAGGCGAACGCCTCACTCAGGTGCAGTTAGAGCCCAACTCCTTGCACCCACGCGTGTATGTGTACGAGAGAAACGCGCATCGCTCGGCCCCCGACCACCCACCGTAACCGGGAACTCCCCGATATTTTATGCGCCCTCGCTTCCACCATGGTTTTTTCCATCATGGACGGCCCAAAGAATGTGTTGGTGTACAAAAGTAGGGGCTCTTCTTTTGACCTATTTACTTGTGCACGGGCAGTCAGAGCCGCTTGCCACAGCCACACTTAGCAAGGCAGAGGGGAGAAGCCAGAGGGAAGCCAAAACACGAGGCAACAAAGGCAACGCCACGACCAGAAGCACGGGAGAGTAAGAGGGTGAGGTGTACTCCCTCGGCAAGATACTTGTCGGGGAAGCCTCCGTAGCCCCGGCAAGAGCCTTGCGGGGGCAACTTACCCGATGCCAGTGGAGTGAGCCATGCTTTAACCCACTGGCTCCAACCTAACCAATTGCGTTGGAACCAAGGCTCGGGAGGTGCCTCTGTGGTGGCATGCAAATCTTCGTCAAGATCATTAACATATGAGATCAGATGAGGACCAGAAGACGGCGACCCTCGGCGGGTGAGGGAGTCCTGGACTAAGGGGTCCTCGGGCGTCCGGCCTGTTATCTATTGGGCCGGACTGATGGGCTGTGAACACATGAAGGCCGAAGACTGTACCTGAGTCCGGATTGGACTCTCCTTGGCGTGGAAGGCAAGCTCAGCGACCGACTATGAAGATTCTTTCTTATGTAACGACTCTATGTAAACCCTGGATCCCCCAGATGTCTATATAAACTGGAGGGGTTAGTCCGGAAAGGATATATTTATTACCATAGTCATACAGGCTAGGCTTCTAGGGTTTGGCCATTATGATCTCGTGGTAGATCAACTCCTGTAACACCCATATTCATCAATATCAATCAAGCAGGACGTAGGGTATTACCTCCATAGAGAGGGCCCGAACCTGGGTAAACATTGTGTCCCTTGTCTCATGTTACCATCAATCCTAGACGCACAGTTCGGGACCCCCTACCCGAAATCCGCCGGTTTTGACACCAACATTGGTGCTTTCATTGAGAGTTCCACTGTGCCGTCCATGAAAGGTTCGATGTCTCCTTCAATCGTCTATAGAGACGCTGTGCAAGGAGAAACCTTCCTCCCCGGACAGATTTTCATGTTCGGCGGCTTTGTACTGCGGGCCAACTCATTTGTCCATCTGGAGCAGATCCACAGCTACGCCGCTGGCCACCAGGTCAGATTTGGAAGCTTGAACTACGTTGCGGATATCCGTGGAGACCTGATCTTCAATGGATTTGAGACCGCAGCGATCGCTCCCCCTCCCTCCGAGGAACATGACTTAAATCTGTCATCAGATCACATCCAGGAGATGGTTCCTATCGCTGCAACGTCCCTAGAACCGGAGCAGATCGTGCCATCCGAAGCCACGGAGTCCGCGGCAATGGAGCCGCACACGGACTCGACACCTTGCAATATTTGCGTCAATAGAACTCTGGATCAGTCTCCGGCTATGAGTCCCAAACCGGATACGCCTGCGGACACCGAGCTGGATTGGTTATCGATTTTCGAATTTAGCGCCGCAGACATCTTCCAGCACTCACCCTTGGGTGATGTGCTAAACTCTTTAAAGAACTTGTCCTTGGAGAAGGACTCACAGCTGAACTATGTTTGATTCGAGCTAGAGGCTGATGATAGGAAATTCTGTTTACCACTCGCCACCCACTTCATCGCCACTGTCGATGATTTTACCGACGTGCTCGATTACGGCTCCGAAGACATCGACGGTATGGACGAAGGTGCTGACCAGGAACAAGGCCAAAACCCGCCATTTACTGGACGTTGCATAGCCACGTCTTCACACGATGTGTACATGGCCGACACACCTAAAGAAGCTAGCGACGATGACAAAGGGGATCCAGTCGCGGATAAACCTTCTGAGACACAGTCCAAGCGTCGGCGCCCTAAATGCCGCTCTAAGCCTCGTCACTCAAAAGATGACAACACTGGCACTGGAGAAAATGGTACTCCAGGCGACGCCGAAAACAATAAAGACCCTGTTGGAGCTACGTCCGAACAGGAGGAACAAGACAATGGGCAAGATGACCCTGATAAACAGGGCACACCCAATAATTCAGATGATGATAGTTATCGTCCAGTCTCCGAAGATGAGGAGAGCCTCGGTAGCGAAGATTACATCATACCTGAGGCACCCCTAGAGCAGGAACGCTTCAAGCGCCAGCTAATAGCTATTGGCAGAAGCCTGAAAAAGAAGCACCAGCAGCTCCAGGTCGATCAAGACCTGCTCATCGACAGGTGGACTGATGTCCTAGCAGCCGAAGAATATGGCCTCGAGTGCCCAACCAAGAGTTACCCAAAGCGTAGACTGCTACCTCACTTCGATGAGGAGGCACTAAATCCCATACCTCCCTCACGCAATGCGGACCGACCACCATGCGGTCGGGATAGTGCGGCGGACCGACCACCCTGCGGTCGGGATAAAGCGGCAACTCAGGCCGAACAACAGCCCGCCCCACTACCTCGCAAAAACAGGGACAGAACAGCTCGGGACCATACAAACGACCTTCGGCAGGATCTAGACAGCAGAGCAGGACACACCAGATCAATCTATGGATCGCGAGGACGCTTCCCGACTCGGGACAATGACTACCTATTTGGGCATGACAAACCTAGTCACACCCGGGCTGATAACTGCAGACGCACTCCATCAGAGGTGCGCCGTGATGCTGCCCAATATAGAGGCGCCGCACACCCTCTCTGTTTCACAGATGAGGTGCTGGATCACGAATTTCCCGAGGAGTTCAAGCCCGTCAATATCGAATCATACGACAAAACAACCGACCCTGTAGTGTGGGTCGAAGATTTTATTCTCCACATCCACATAGCCCGAGGAGATGACCTCCACGCTATCAAATACCTCCCATTAAAGCTCAAAGGACCAGCTCACCACTGGCTGAACAGCCTGCCTGAAAATTCCAAGGTACATATGTCCGGCCACCCGATGCCGATGACCTAAGCCACATAGTTCAACAACCCGGAGAATCAGCCAAAAAATTATGGACTAGGTTCCTAACCAAAAAGAACCAGATCGTTGACTGTCCGGAAACCAAAGCCCCAGCGGCCTTTAAACATAACATCCGTGACAAATGGCTAGCCCGCCACCTCGGCCAAGAAAAGCCAAGGTCCATGGCAGCCCTCATGGAAATTATGGCCCGCTTTTGCGTGGGAGAAGATAGTTGGCTGGCTCGTACTACAAACACAGCCAACGAAGCAGGCCCCTCCGAGGCCAAAAATAGCACCAGCAAGCTCCGACGCAACAGACACAAACACCGAAGCAATGGTGATAACACCGATGACACCAAAGTTCACGCCGGATTCAGCGGCTCCAAATCCGGCCAGCGAAAGAAGCCCTATAAAAGGAACGACGGAGGACCATCCAGCTTGGACCACATACTCGATCGTCCTTGCCAGATACATGGCACCCCAGACAAATCGGCCAACCATACTAACAGAGATTGCCGGGTCCTTAAGAAAGCCAGCAAGGAAAATAGCAGAAACAAGGAAGGGGAATCGCAGAGCGAGGACGAAGACGAGGAGCCCCGGCAGCCGAACACTGGGGGCATAAGAAATTCCCGCCTCAAGTCAAAACGGTGAACATGATATACACTACACACATCCCCAAAAGGGAGCACAAGCGCGCGCTTAGGGACATTTACGCGGTAGACCCAGTCGCCCCAAAGTTCAACCCATGGTCGTCATTCCCGATCACCTTCGATCGTAGTGATCATCCAACTAGCATCCGTCATGGCGGCTCGGCCGCATTGGTACTCGACCCAATCATTGACAGATTTCACATGACACGAGTCCTAATGGACGGTGGTAGCTGATATGTCTCCAACGTATCTATAATTTTTGATTGCTCCATGCTATATTATCTACTGTTTTGGACATTATTGGGCTTTATTATCCACTTTTATATTATTTTTGGGACTAACCTATTAACCAGAGGCCCAGCCCAGAATTGGTGTTTTTTTTGCCTATTTTAGGGTTTCGAAGAAAAGGAATATCAAACGGAGTCCAAACGGAATGAAACCTTCGGGAACATGATTTTCTCATCGAACATGATCCAGGAGACTTGGACCCTACGTCAAGAAACAAAGGAGAAGGCCACGAGGTAGGGGGGCGCGCCTACCCCCCCCCCCCCCCCAGGCGCGCCCTCCACCCTCATGGGCCCCCTGTTGCTTCCCCGACATACTCCTTCCTCCTATATATACCTACATACCCCCAAACGATCAGATACAGAGCCAAAACCCTAATTCCACCGCCGTTACTTTCTGTATCCATGCGATCCCATCTTGGGGCCTATTCCAGAGCTCCGCCGGAGGGGGCATCTATCACGGAGGGCTTCTACATCAACACCATAGCCTCTCCGATGAAGTGTGAGTAGTTTACCTCAGACCTTCGGGTCCATAATTATTAGCTAGATGGCTTCTTCTCTCTTTTTGGATCTCAATACAATGTTCTCCCCTTCTCTTGTGGAGATCTATTCGATGTAATCTTGTTTTTGTGATGTGTTTGTTGAGACCGATGAATTGTGGGTTTATGATCAAGATTATCTATGAACAATATTTGAATCTTCTCTGAATTCTTTTATGTACGATTGGTTATCTTTGCAAGTCGCTTCGAATTATCAGTTTGGTTTGGCCTACTAGATTGATCTTTCTTGCAATGGTAGAAGTGCTTAGCTTCGGGTTCAATCTTGCGGTGTCCTTTCCTAGTGACAGTAGGGGCAGCAAGGCACATATTGTATTGTTGCCATCGAGGATAACAAGATGGGGTTTTCATCATATTGCATGAGTTTATCCCTCTACATCATGTCATGTTGCTTAAGGCGTTACTCTGTTTTCATGAACTTAATACTCTAGATGCATGCTGGATAGCGGTCGATGAGTGGAGTAATAGTAGTAGATGTAGGCAGGAGTCGGTCTACTTGTCTCGGACGTGATGCCTATATACATGATCATACCTAGATATTCTCATAACTATGCTCAATTCTGTCAATTGCTCAACAGTAATTCGTTCACCCACCGTAAAATACTTATGCTCGTGAGAGGAGCCACTAGTGAAACCTATGGCCCCCGGGTCTATCTTCATTATATTAATCTTCCAATACTTAGTTATTTCCTTTGCTTTTTTACTTTGCTTTTATTTTACTTTGCATCTTTATCATAAAAGTACCAAAAATATTATCTTATCATATCTATCAGACCTCACTCTCGTAAGTGACTGTGAAGGGATTGACAACCCCTTATCATGTTGGTTGCGAGGAGTTATTTGCTTTGTGCAGGTACGAGGGACTCGCACATAGCCTCCTACTGGATTGATACCTTGGTTCTAAAAAACTGAGGGAAATACTTACACTACTTTGCTGCAACATCCTTTTCTCTTCAAGGAGAATTTCTGGCGCCGTTGCCGGGGAGTCTTTGCAAAAGTCAACATACCAAGTACCCATCACAACCCTTATCTCCCGCATTACATTATTTGCCATTTGCCTCTCGTTTTCCTCTCCCCCACTTCACCCTTGCCGTTTTATTCGCCCTCTCTCTCTATCATCCCTCTCTTTCTCTATTTGCCTCTTTTTGCCCGCTTGCTTTTTGTTTGCTTGTGTGTTGGATTGCTTGCTTGTCATGATGGCTCAAGATAACACTAAATTGTGTGACTTTACCAATACCAACAACAATGATTTTATTAGCACTCAGATTGCTCCTCTTACCGATGCCGAATCTTGTGAAATTAATGCTGCCTTGATGAATCTTGTCATGAAAGATCCGTTTTCTGGTCTTCCTAGTGAAGATGCCACTACCCATCTAAATAGCTTCGTTGATTTGTGTGATATGCAAAATAACAAAGATGTGGATAATGATATTGTTAAATTGAAGCTATTTCCTTTTTCGCTTAGACATCATGCTAAAGCTTGGTTTTCGTCTTTTCCTAAAAATAGTATTGATTCTTGGAACAAGTGCAAAGATGCTTTTATCTCTAAGTATTTTCCTCCTGCTAAGATCATCTCCCTTAGAAAGGATATTATGAATTTTAAGCAACTTGATCATGAACATGTTGCACAAGCTTGGGAGAAGATGAAATTAATGATACGTAATTTCCCTACTCATGGTTTGAATTTGTGGATGATTATACAAAAATTTTATGCCGGATTGAATTTTGCTTCTAGAAATCTTTAAGATTCGGCCGCGGGAGGCACTTTTATGGAAATCACTTTAGGAGAATCTACTAAACTCCTAGATAATATTATGGTTAATTATTCTCAATGGCATATTGAAAGATCTACTAATAAAAAGGTGCATGCGATAGAAGGAATTAATGCTTTGAGTGGAAAGATGGATGAACTTATGAAATTATTTGCTAGTAAGAGTGTTTCTTCTGATCCTAATTATATTCCCTTGTCTACTTTGATTGAGAATAATAATCAATCTATGGATATGAATTTTGTTGGTAGGAACAATTTTGGTAACAACGCGTATAGAGGAAATTTTAATCCTAGGCCTTATCCTAGTAATCCCTCTAATAATTATGGTAATTCCTACAACAATTCTTATGGAAATTATAATAATATGCCCTCTGATTTTGAATCTAATATTAAAGAATTTATTACTTCGCAAAAGAATTTCAATGCTTTGATTGAAGAAAAATTGCTTAAGATCGATGAGTTGGCTAGGAACGTTGATAGAATTTCTCTTGATGTTGATTCTTTAAAACTTAGATCTATTCCTCCTAATCATGATATCAATGAGTCTCTCAAAGCTATTAGAATTTCCATTGATGAGTGCAAAGAAAGAACCGCTAGGATGCGTGCTAAGAAAGATGCCTTTATAAGAGTGTCTTCTTCTAGTTCCTATGAAAACAAAGATGAAGATCTAAAAGTTATTGATGTGTCCCCTATTCAATATTTGTTTTGCAATATGAATCTTAATAATGATGGGACTGAATAAGATCCACCTTTACTTAGAATGCGTTCCAAAAATTCGGAGCTTTTAGATCTTAATGCTAAATTTGATAAAAGTGGGATTGAAGAAATTAAAACCCTAGATGTTGCTAAACCCACTATTTTGGATTTTAAGGAATTTAATTATGAAAATTGCTCTTTGATTGATTGTATTTCCTTGTTGCAATCCGTGCTAAATTCTCCTCATGCTTATAGTCAAAATAAAGCGTTTACTAAACATATCATTGATGCCTTGATGCAATCTTATGAAGAAAAACTTGAGTTGGAAGTTTCTATCCCTAGAAAACTTTATGATGAGTTGGAACCAACTATTAAAATTAAGATTAGATCATGAGTTATATGCCTTGTGTGATTTGGGTGCTAGTGTTTCCACGATTCCAAAGACTTTGTGTGATTTGTTAGGTTTCCGTGATTTTGATGATTGCTCTTTAAACTTGCACCTTGAGGATTCCACTATCAAGAAACCTATGGGAAGAATTAATGATGTTGTTATTGTCGCAAATAGGAATTATGTGCAGGTAGATTTTTTGTTCTTGACATAGATTGTAATCCTTCATGTCCTATTATTCTTGGCAAACCTTTCCTTAGAACGATTGGTGCAATTATTGATATGAAGGAAGGAAATATTAGATTCCAATTTCCATTAAGGAAAGGCATGGCACACTTTCCTAGAAAGAAAATTAAATTACCTTATGAATCTATTATGAGATCCACTTATGGATTGCCTACCAAAGATGGCAATACCTAGATCTATCCTTGCTTTTTATGCCTAGCTAGGGGCGTTAAACGATAGCGCTTGTTGGGAGGCAACCCAATTTCATTTTTATTCCTTGATTTTTGATCCTGTTTAGTAATAAATAATTTACCTAGCCTTTGTTTTGGTTGTGTTTTCTGTGTTTAATTAGTGTTTGTGCCAAGTAGAACCGTTGGGAAGACTTGGGGAAAGTCTTGATATCTTGCTGTAAAAACAGAAACTTTAGCGCTCTTGAGAACTGCTGCCATTTTTATTTGGAAAGTGCCATTTAGTTTATTATTTTTGAATACTATTAAAAGATAAATTCCTCACTTCCAGAAATTTAATTTAGAATTTTTGGGGTTCCAGATCTTGCGCTAGCTACAGATTACTACAGACTGTTATGTTTTTGACAGATTCTGTTTTTCGTGTGTTGTTTGCTTATTTTGATGAATCTATGGCTAATAAAATAGTTTATAAACCATATAGAAGTTGGAATACAGTAGGTTTAACACCAATATAAATAAAGAATGAGTTCATTATAGTACCTTGAAGTGGTCTTTTGTTTTCTTTCGCTAACGGAGCTCACGAGATTTTCTACTTTAAGTTTTGTGTTGTGAAGTTTTCAAGTTTTGGGTAAATATTTGATGGATTATGGAACAAGGAGTGGCAAGAGCCTAAGCTTGGGGATTCCCATGGAACCCCCAAGATAATCTAAGGACACCTAAAAGCCAAAGCTTGGGGATGCCCTGGAAGGCATCCCCTCTTTCGTCTACTTCTATCGGTAACTTTACTTGGAGCTATATTTTTATTCACCACATGATATGTGTTTTGCTTGGAGCGTCTTGTATGATTTGAGTCTTTATTTGTTAGTTTACCACAATCATCCTTGCTGTACACACCTTTTTAGAGAGCCATACATGATTTCAAATTTGTTACAATACTCTATGTGCTTCGCCTATATCTTTTGAGTTATATAGTTTTGCTCTAGTACTTCACTTATATCTTTTAGAGCACGGTGGTGGATTTTTTTTATAGAAAATATTGATCTCTCATGCTTCACTTAGATTATTTTGAGAGTCTTAAATAGCATGGTAATTTGCTTAAATAATCCAATATGCTTGGTATTCAAGAATAGTAAAAAAACTTTCTTATGAGTGTGTTGAATGCTATGAGAAGTTCGATGCTTGATAATTGTTTTGAGATATGAAGATGGTGATATTAAAGTTGTGCTAGTTGAGTAGTTGTGAATTTGAGAAATACTTGTGTTAAAGTTTGTGATTCCCGTAGCATGCACGTATGGTGAACCGTTATGTAGTGAAGTCGGAGCATGATTTATTTTTTGATTGTCTTCATTATGGGTGGTGGTCGGGGACGAGCGATGGTCTTTTTCTACCAATCTATCCCCCTACGAGCATGCACGTAATACTTTTCTTTGATAACTTGTAGATTTTTGCAATAAGTATATGAGTTCTTTATGACTAATGTTGAGTCCATGGATTATACGCACTTTTCTTCCTTCCACCATTGCTAGCCTCTCTAATACCGCGCACCTTTCGCCGGTATCATACACCCACCATATACCTTCCTCAAAACAGCCACCATACCTACCTATTATGGCATTTCCATAGCCATTCTGAAATATATTGCCATGAAACTTTCCACCGTTCCGTTTATTATGACACACTCCATCATTGTCATATTGCTTAGCATGATCATGTAGTTGACATCGTATTTGTGGCAAAGACACCATTCATAATTCTTTCATACATGTCACTCTTGATTCATTGCATATCCCGGTACACCGCCGGAGGCATTCATATAGAGTCATATTTTTTTCTAAGTATCGAGTTGTAATTGTTGAGTTCTAAGAAATCATCATTATTAGAGCATTGTCCCAGTGAGGAAAGGATGATGGAGACTATGATTCCCCCACAAGTCGGGATGAGACTCCGGACGAAAAAAGAAGAAGAAAGAAAAGTGGCCATAAAAAAAGAGAAAAGGCCCAAATGAAAAAATAAGAGAAAAAGAGAGAAGGGACAATGTTACTATCCTTTTAGCACACTTGTGCTTCAAAGTAGCACCATGATATTCATGATAGAGAGTCTCCTATGTTATCACTTTCATATACTAGTGGGAATTTTTCATTATAGAACTTGGCTTGTATATTCCAATGATGGGCTTCCTCAAAATGTCCTAGGTCTTCATGAGCAAGCAAGTTGGATGCACACCCACTTAGTTTCTTTTGTTGAGCTTTCATATACTTATAGCTCTAGTGCATCCGTTGCATGGCAATCCCTACTCACTCACATTGATATCTATTGATGGGCATCTCCATAGCCCGTTGATACGCCTAGTTGATGTGAGACTATCTTCTTCCTTTTTGTGTTCTCCACAACCACCATTCTATTCAACTTATAGTGCTATATCCATGGCTCACGCTCATGTATTGCGTGAAGATTGAAAAAGTTTGAGAATGTCAAAAATATGAAACAATTGCTTGGCTTGTCATCGGGGTTGTGCATGATTTAAATACTTTGTGTGATGAAGATAGAGCATAGCCAGACTATATGATTTTGTAGGGATAACTTTCGTTGGCCATGTTATTTTGAGAAGACATGATTTCTTTGTTACTATGCTTGAAGTATTATTATTTTTATGTCAATATTAAACTTTTATCTCGAATCTTTTGGATCAGAATATTCATACCACAATTAAGAAGAATTACATTAAAATTATGCCAGGTAGCACTCCGCATCAAAAATTCTGTTTTTATCATTTACCTACTTGAGGACGAACAAGAATTAAGCTTGGGGATACTTGATACGTCTCCAACGTATCTATAATTTTTGATTGCTCCATGCTATATTATCTACTGTTTTGGACATTATTGGGCTTTGTTATCCACTTTTATATTATTTTTGGGACTAACCTATTAACCGGAGGCCCAGCCCAGAATTGCTATTTGTTGCCTATTTTAGGGTTTCGAAGAAAAGGAATATCAAACGGAGTCCAAACATAATGAAACCTTCGGGAACGTGATTTTTCTCATCGAACATGATCCAGGAGACTTGGACCCTATGTTCCGGAGCTCCGCCGGAGGGGGCATCTATCATGGAGGGCTTCTTCATCAACACCATAGCCTCTCCGATGAAGTGTGAGTAGTTTACCTCAGACCTTCGGGCCCATAGTTATTAGCTAGATGGCTTATTCTCTCTTTTTGGATATCAATACAATGTTCTCCCCCTCTCTTGTGGAGATCTAGTCAATGTAATCTTCTTTTTGCGGTGTGTTTGTTGAGACCGATGAATTGTGGGTTTATGATCAAGATTATCTATGAACAATATTCGAATCTTCTCTGAATTCTTTTATGTATGATTGGTTATCTTTGCAAGTCTCTTCGAATTATCAGTTTGATTTGGCCTACTAGATTGATCTTTCTTGCAATGGGAGGAGTGCTTAGCTATGGGTTCAATCTTGCGGTGTCCTTTCCGAGTGATAGTAGGGGTAGCAAGGCACGTGTTGTATTGTTGCCATCGAGGATAACAAGATGGGGTTTTCATCATATTGCATGAGTTTATCCCTCTACATCATGTCATATTGCTTAAGGCGTTACTCTGTTTTCATGAACTTAATACTCTAGATGCATGCTAGATAGCGGTCGATGAGTGGAGTAATAGTAGTAGATGCAGGCAGGAGTCGGTCTACTTGTCTCGGACATGATGCCTATATACATGATCATACCTAGATATTCTCATAACTATGCTCAATTCTGTCAGTTGCTCAATAGTAATTCATTCACCCACCGTAAAATACTTATGCTCTTGAGAGAAGCCACTAGTGAAACCTATGGCCCCGGGGCCTATCTTCATTATATTAATCTTCCAATACTTAGTTATTTCCAATGCTTTTTCCTTTGCTTTTATTTTACTTTGCATCTTTATCATAAAAATACCAAAAATATTATCTTATCATATCTATCAGACCTCACTCTCGTAAGTGACCGTGAAGGGATTAACAACCCCTTATCACATTGGTTGCGAGGAGTTATTTGCTTTGTGCAGGTACGAGGGACTCGCACGTAGCCTCCTACTGGATTGATACCTTGGTTCTCAAAAACTGAGGGAAATACTTACACTACTTTGCTGCATCATCCTTTCCTCTTCAAGGAAATCCAGCCCAGTGCTCAAGAGGTAGCAGTAGCAACCTCAACCTGCTCTACCAGGACACAATACGCAAAATGGGCATTAATCCCTCACGAATGAAGCCCACGATAACTACCTTTAAAGGAGTTATACCAGGCGTAGAAGCCCGTTGTACGGGCTCGATCACGCTGGAGGTGGTCTTCGGTTCCCCGGATAAGTTCCGAAGCGAAGAGCTAATCTTTGATATCGTCCCCTTCCGTAGCGTCATTACAGTAAATGGAAACACGGAATGTTCCCTCCGCACGGAGGAGCATACTGTAACCCTAGCAGCAGAAGTACAGAGCGGCCTTCTCAAGCGGCACCATAATTCAGCCGCCGAACCCCTAGACATCGTCAAGAAGGTCCGGACTACACTACAAAAGGGCAGCTTGGTTCATCAAGAGATGAATTAGTAAATTCGGCCTCCATCCTAGCCCCGATGAGGAAAGGGGCATCCGTGCCGCGCATATATAATTACGCACTCAAAACCTCATGGACACTGACGGAGGCATAACTCGCTCGCGATCCACGGTGCGGCTTGACCGACTCTAGGATTCACACACCTTTATTTTTTCTTTTTATTATCATGGGTCGTTTCTCTTTCTGAGGTCTATATGGATAACCCGCTTGCAGAACATACCAAGGAGGCAAGAAGCTCTGGCATACAAGGGAATCTCCAGGTGGTCTTTATTAAATGATTGCCATACTTGTTTTACATACCCGCACGTAGCTCGCCCTTGGTTGCGACATGTTAAATAGCTTTACTTGCTTATCACATTACTTGCACAAAGTATGCCTCGATGTACTAGCTACATCACAATGGTGAATAAATGGTGGCGTCAACTTATTACTCAATTTTTCTTGTTTCCTCACCTTTGTGTATATTACTTATTACACGCGTACACTATGGTACGTATTACTGCGACAGGGGCTTCATTACACCCTATTCTACGGCAATAAAAGTCCGAACACTTTTTCAGTATAGTTCGGCACCCCAAACTTATAGCATTATATGCATCGGCTCCGAATCATGTCTTTGGTCAATAGTTGGGTTGCCCGGCTCCTGTTCTTACTACCTTACGTTCCGCTATATCGGCTAGGGTAGTAAAGGGAGAACTACTACGATTGTGTCCTGATTTTTCCGGACGAGCACCTCAGTAGAGAAAGCCGAAACTGACTGTCATGATGTGGCGAGAGCCGGTCAGCTGTTCGAGAGGTTCCAAAATGTTAGAGATTTTTTCTGCTTCGTGCGAGGAATCGGTCCCTCCGATTAGGCGTGTATAACGCCCCTAGTTCGGCCTTCCGAATACCAGGGGCTTCGCTAACTTTTTAATTGTCAAACTCCTATGGCTAAGTGAGGGCGGTAAAGGCCACACAGTCCGATTGCCTTGTTCGTTGCGCTAAACACCTCGTTTAAGAACCAGAATGTGGAGTAAAGAGTGTTTAGATTTATCCCGAACACCCCCGTACTATCTACGTGGGGGCAGAAGCCGACGACTGGTCAACCCTCAGATTTCATAAACGGGCGCACATGAGGTAAACTGTAAATCACATGCATTATAATACATAACATCATTGTTCCATATTACAGGACAGGATAATACAAATGTTCTCATGGGAAAATGATATCCTTCGAACATTGTTCCGCCACAAGGCGGGGCCCCTCCAGGACGCCATCAAAATAGAGCTCGGGTCAACGATGCTCCATGCCCGCCGGCAGCCCCTCGGTCATCGGCTTATTGGCATCCAGCTTTGCCCAATGAGTCTTGACGTGGGCAAAGGCCATACGCGCACCTTCAATGCAGACCGACCGCTTCACGGTTTCGAGCCGCGGACAGGCATTTACAAGCCGCTTAACAAGTCCGAAATAGCTGCTAGGTACAGGCTCGGCAGGCCACAACCGGACTATCAGGTCCTTCATGGCTAGCTCTGCCGACTTGTGCAGCTCGACCAACTGCTTCAGCTGGTCAATGAAGGGCAACGGATGTTCGGGTCCAAGATACTGGGACCAGAATAGCTTCTCTGTGGACATCCCTTCTTCGGCTCTGTAATGCTTAGCAACATCCGATATACTGCGCGGCAGACCCGCAAACGCCCCAGGAAAACCCGAATTCAGATAAGTACATGGAACGTTTCTTTTGCATACTTGCTTTGCATGGTGAAAGAATTACCCGCCGCAATCTCCTTGGCCGCCTGAATTTCCTAGAGGGTGTTCTGGGCTTCGGCTCGTGCATCCTGTGCGCTTCGGCGGGCCTTCGCCAGTTCGGACTCTTGCGCCTTACAATCGTGCTCCAAGGACTCAAATCTCTTGATCGCGTCCTGGAGCTGTTGCTGCGCCTCGCCGACCTGGGCCTCGTGCTTCTCGCGCGCGGCATGTTCCTTGGCCGCTTTGTCCTCAGCCTCGGCCAACGCCTTCCTGAGGGCTGCCACCTCAGTCGTGGCCCCTAATAAAGGTCATGACAGCTCAGTCTGGACGGACTATTCATTTATTCTTAAAAGGTACCAGCAGGTCAGCACATACCTTGGCTATCATGTAGCTGCTTCTTTATGAGGCCGAGCACTTCCTCGGCCCGCTCCAGTTTCCACTTCAGTCCGGAGACCTCTGCAACATGAGCGGTGACAGCCTGTAGCGACACCTGCTTATTCACAAAGACAACTTATGTTAGACTCCTGCGATATTTCTTTTCGATCCTCTGTTCGACCTTTTCTTTTCGAACACCAAACAGAGCATCAGGGGCTACTATCTATCCTATGATATTGTTCCTACAAACGCATTACTTACCTCAAAGCCTGATAGAAGGCTAGTGCAGGCTTTGGTCAGTCCGCTTTTCATGAACTGGACCTTCTCTATTACCGTGCCCATAAGGGCGCGGTGTGCATCCACAATAGAGGCGCCTCATAGCGCCTCTAGCAGGTTATCCGATGCCTCTAGTTGGATAGAGGTCACCGGCGGCACAGGCACATTCCCTCCTTTCGGGGCATGCCGTTCATTGGACTTCGGAGCCCCATAGGTCTCCGGAATGGTAACCGGCTCAGGTCCGAAGGGAACCCGACCCCCGTCGCCAGTCCCCACAGGGGCTTTTTCCCCCATGCGTCCGGCAATTGAGGAATCATCCTGGGGCACCACCCCGACGATCTCTGGAAGCCCCTCGGTCGGGGAAGGTCTTTTTCTACACCACCTCATCGTCACCCTTGGGAGAGACGGAATGAGCAGGTGGCGGAGACATGCTAGCCATCTCCTTTGAGTCTAGCAATCCCTCTGACGAGGATCGCGGGGAGCCATCACGTGCTGGACTGCAATAACAAGGTTTAAGGTATATTAATATCACAAACCTAGAAGGCTAGACGTTTTCGGATCCTGGTACTTACGAGGCGGCCGGAGGCTTGGTCCGGCGTGGTCGCTCCGGACTGCTATCAACATCCCACACGGAGTTGTCTGCGTGGGAACCCCTAACCATCTTAGGCGCTTTCGCCTCTGGATCTGCAGGGGCCACTCTCTTCTTCCTCCCCACTTTAGGTGGGGAGCCGCTTTCTTCTTCCTCTTCGTCATCGTCGTCAGTGGACAAAGAGGAAGTCTCATCTTCGGACATCATGTCTGAAGCGCCTTTTCGACGAGGGCCCTTCTTGGCCCCTTTGGCCGCTTTCTTGGCCGTCTTCTCTGGCACATCATAAGGTGCTGGAAAAAAGCATTTTTGTTAATAACGGGAACTCTTGGTCTTTGGGCAGCGGAGCCGGACTGTTAATCCCCTCCGCTATCTTGACCTAGGCCTGAAAACACAGGTAGGAAAGCTCGGGCTTTTTCTCAAAATATGATAGTAAAGGGTATGCCTTGAAGATGTTAAAATAACTCACCGGGTTAGCCTGGCGTTTTAAGCTAAGCCCGCAATCTTCGGTCGTGGGCGGTGGCGTCTCGCCGGCCTTGAAGTGCACCTTCCAGATTTCTTCGTGCGTCGTGCCGAAGAGCTCTAGTAGCGTCTGGTGCTTGGCCGGATCGTACTCCCATAGATAGCAAGTCCGGCGTTGGCATGGAAGGACCCGACGAATGAGCATGACCTGGACCATGTTGACGAGTTTGATCTTCCTATCCATAATGTTCTGGACACATGTCTAGAGCCCAGTCAGCTCGTCCGAGGGACCCCAGGTAAGGCCCCTCTCTTGCCAGAAGGTGAGCTGCATCGGGAATCCAGATCTGAATTCGGGGGCCGCCACCCAGTTGGCATCGCGTGGCTCGATGATATAGAACCACCCTGATTGCCACCCCTTCACTGTCTCCGCGAATGAACCTTCGGGCCAAGTAACGTTGGGCATCTTTCCCACCATGGCACGTCCGCACTCTACTTGTTGGCCGCTCACCACCTTCGGCTTCACGTTGAAGGTCTTCAACCATAGGCCGAAATGAGGCTGGATGCGGAGGAAGGCCTCGCACACGACAATGAATGTCGTGATGTTGAGGATGAAGTTGGGGGCTAGGTCATGAAAGTCTAGCCCGTAGTAAAACATTAGTCCACGGACGAAAGGGTGGAGAGGGAAGCCCAGCCCGCGGACGAGATGCGTGAGAAACACAACCGTCTCGTGGAGCTCTGGAGTAGGGACAATATGTCCCTTATCCAGGAGTCTGTGAGCGATCTCCTTGGCCAGATATCCGGCCTCCCGGAGCGCCTTGATATCCTTCTTCCTGACGGAGGAGGCCATCCACTTACCCCCAGCTCCGGATCCGGGAATTTTTGGAGTGCTTTCTCGGTTAAGGGAAAGGCTAGAAGCTTGGGCGCTGGAGCTCAGGGACGGAAGGACTAAGGAGGAGCTGAGGTGTGGGTGAAAGAAAGGGAATCCTTATCCCCTTATAAAGGCCGTGAATATCAAGCGTCTCCCCACTTGCCTTAAACTCACCTATTCCCAAGGGCCGTGCTAACGGCACGGTTGGGCCACCCACGCCCGTATTGATGAGAATCCCGTAATAAGGGGGCATGATCTCTGCTTCGATAAGACGTGCCAATGGCAACCGCGTCTCGAAACGTGGGGCGGCATTCGAAAAACGGTCCGAAATTATGACCGGACAGACGTGATGTCATATTGTAAAAGCTGATAGCGGATTAGACTCATGTGAATATATATATATATATATATATATATATATATATATATATTCTCTCTGCGGTTATGTATGGTGTGTATCACAGGTCCGGATACTATCATCGCATACAAAGACTATCTTGAAGTTCGGATAAAAGGGAAGCCACCTTGCAATGCCGAAAACAATCTGCGCGTCGGACTCCTCATCATTGAAGCCAGGTTCAGTGGCTACTGAGGGAGTCCTGGACTAAGGGGTCCTGGGCGTCCGTCCTGTTATCTATTGGGCCGGACTGATGGGCTGTGAAGGCATGAAGGCCGAAGACTGTACCTGAGTCCGAATTGGACTCTCCTTGGCATGGAAGGCAAGCTCGGCGACCGACTATGAAGATTCTTTCTTATGTAACCGACTCTATGTAAACCCTGGACCCCCCGTATCTATATAAACCCGAGGGGTTAGTCCAGAAAGGATATATTCATTACCATAGTCATACAGGCTAGGCTTCTAGGGTTTAGCCATTACGATCTCGTGGTAGATCAACTCTTGTAACACACATATTCATTAATATCAATCAAGCAGGACGTAGGGTATTACCTCCATAGAGAGGGCCCGAACCTGGGTAAACATTGTGTCCCTTGTCTCATGTTTCCATCGATCCTAGACGCACAGTTCGGGACCCCCTACCCGAGATCCGCCGGTTTTAACACCGAGAGCGGGATCCTAGCCGAGGAAATCCACAAGACCCCCGGCAAGACCCTTGCCGGGGATGACTACAACGTGACGGCAAGGCCCTTGCCGGGCCCCCGACAAGACCCTTGCCAAGAGCATCAGTAGGGCCACTATCAGGCCCACGCCAGCCAAGACTCCACCACCGTCCCCAAGTAGCTGCTAGCTCAACCAGCTGGGCAGGCACCTGCGTGGTGATGAGCGGCCTCTACACCGGCTCAGCAAGCACCTGCGTGGCGGTATTCGACCCTTCATGAAGGCTCCACTACCGCGCCAGCCCAGCAGCCGACCAACATGGCGCCATGATGCCTCATCAGCTCGGACGCGTGTCGAGGCCAGGCGAGGCGGTGACAGCTGGGACGTGCTTCCCTGGCGTCCCCGATAAAGTAAGGGGGGCACGTCAGTAGCGCATTAAATGTGTTTGTCCAACGGTCCCAGAGGATAGGCTTGTCAACTGTAGACCTTTCCACCTCCTGTGTGCCACTGTGGCAACCCCTTTTTCCTATAAAAGGAGGCCCAAGGCGACCAGGAAAGGGATTCGGCTCTTTTGGGAAAAGTTGCACCTTGTAGCTTGCACAAGAACACAAGAACACTCAAATACATCCACCAAAGCAAGACTAGGGTATTACGCATCTTCGCGGCCCGAACCTAGGTAAACGATCCGTGTGCTTCCTGTCAGACCCGCTCTTTGCAGAACCTCGCGCTCGCCAACCGTAGAAGGGATCCGATTGACCCCATAGGTGTCGTTTCCACTGACATCTCTGGCGTGCCAGGTAAGGGGCACAGTTGTGAGAATCTGGTCTGATCCGGGCAGCGGATTTGTCGTGGCCGTCGTTCCAAGGAAGAAGACGACCGAGCTTGGCGACACCATCTGCAGATGCGGTGGTTGCCCATGCAACGACAGAAAAGCTAAGTCATGTGAAACTTTAAGCAATTTCTTTATATATATATATATGGTTATTATCCTCGAAGGTCCTACCTTGTGTATGAAAAACCTGCACGCAAAGGGGCCCTTCCGCAATTGGCAACACCCTTGTTCTATTTCGAGTCCGCTCAACAGCTCAAGCGGCCGCGTCGAGAGTGGCGGGGTAGCCATCCGCAATTGGAAACTCTCTCAATTCTGACTTGAGTCAAGCTCGACAGTTCGAGCGGCCGTGTTGAGAGCGGTAAGGTGGTTCGCTGGGCAGCAAGCACACCCGGCAGGCTATTGGGGATCCGTCCTCAAGGTGCCGCCCTAGGTTTATGGACAGACGAGCCTAGTCGGTTAACATAGGGCGGACATACAAGGAAAGATCAGACAAGAGAATAACATGCATTGTATCAAAAGTACTGCAGAGTTATATTACATGAATTGTTGCTGCAGTTCTAACTAAAGATATAAACTGTCTTGGCCATGAACCTGCAGCGGCAACGAGAAACGGGGTGCCTAATCCCGTTGCTGTCCCTCCACCCTCTCGATTCCGCCGATGAGGCTGATGATGGGCTTGATACGCTCCTTGAGCGTCGCGAGGTCTGAATCCTCCGGCAAGCTCTCCAGTGCGGCGTCGAAGTCGAGGTTGGGGTTCCAGTGCGCCACCTTGGTGAGAACCATGGTCATGGCACCCCGGCAAAGCCTTCGGGACTCATCGGCCAGGGAGGCCGCCCGGTTGGAGTGGAGCTGCTCCAGGGCCCCGAGGACGCCCTCGAAGAAGATGGTCAGCTTGGCGTTGGGGCTCGCATTGCGCTTCGGGGTATACCTCACATTTGGCATCCCCATGGTAGCCAGCTGCATGGTGATCCTGCCGGCAAAGCCTTTGAGACGCCCGATCCAGCGGTTCTCGCCTTCCATAAAATCCTTGTGGTTGGCAGCTTCATTCTTCCACAGCCGCTTCTCGGTCTCCAGGTCCTTGGCCAGGGCCTCCTCCCGGGCCTTGCCCTCCGATAGCATCCCCTCGAGACCCTCTAGCTTGAGCTTTAGGTCTTTGATGGAGTTGCTGGCTTCGGAGAGCTGCCCGGCCTTGTCGAGGACTACGCCCTACGCCTCAACCAGGGCACCATTGAGCGTGTCATTCTCCATGGACAGCTTCAGGACCTGGTCCTTGAGCCCATCCCGCTCCACCTCCAGCTCCTTCACCTTATCGGCGTGAACCAGAGCCTGGGCATCGAGTGCCTCATTGTGCCTCTGCTCTAGCTCCTGGGTCCGTTGCACGACAAGCTTTTCCACCTCCTCGTCCTTGCCGCAGAGTGTTGCGGCCAGCTTCTCCTCACGCGCGGCAAGGTCCTCCCAGGAGTTAAGTGCGGCCTGATGCCAGGCTCGATCGGCCTCGGCTGCGGCGGCCCGGTTCTTCGTCGTCTCCTGGGCCTTCTGGATGTCGGCCCGCTCCATGGTGAGCTCCACCTTGCGCCTGGCCAGCTCACCCTGGGCGGCCTTCAGCTCCTCACAGGCTTGGCGGTACCAAGTCTGTGCCTCGGCGACGCGTCCCTTGAGGTCCGTCTCTGCCTTGTCCACCATTGCCATCCTGGACTTGGCCTTGTCCAGGCGGGCATGGTTGAGCACCTGGAGCATCCAAAAGCTAGCGCCCATGGCCTGGAGAAGCCGCTCCTCTCGAGAACCGTTACCGCTGGTGCTTGGCTCGTTGACGACCTCGAGCCCGACGGCGGCGAGCACCTCCTTGTCGAACACCTCTCCCTCGATGGGCGCCCCGGAGCTCGACGCCCCTGGAAGGTGGACGAAAAGGTCGTCGCTCACCCTTAGGTACCTGCCGGAGCTAGCGGCAGCGAAGGAGGAAGGCTGGTCATTAGCCACCTCCTCCTCGGTAGTGGGCTTGCCGGCCTCCTCGGTAGTAGCCTTGCCGGGCTCCCCGACAGGCCCATTGGTGGCGTCATCTACCGCGCCCTTGGCGGCCTCCTCGGCGGCGATCTTCTTGGCCTCTGCCTCGACGGCCTTGGCGGCGTCCTCGATGATGGTGTCTATGTCCTCCTGGTCCGCCGACGGAGGATCTGGACATCGGGAAGGGGATGAAGCAAATCCAAGATAAAGATTCAGAAAGAAGAACAAAAGGGCAAGGATGAGAGGCAAATAATGTACCCGTGCCAGGCTGGGAAGAAGTAGCCCCTTCCTCGCCAACATTTGGCGCCAAGGTGGAGCCGCCGGCGCCCAAGTTCTCCTCCTCCTCTGTGTGCATGGGCGTGTTGGGGGTGGCCCTCAGTGGCTCCCCCTGCTGTTGTCCTCCTCCTGCGATCACAGCAAGGTCAGCACCAAGGATTGTACCCCCGACACACGTTGACGAGGGGCCGGTGATGAGCTTACGCTAGGGGCTATGCCGGCGGTTGCTGTCCGGGCAACTCACCACCACCAATGGCGACTTAGAGGTGCCCGTCGGGGGCTGGCCGCCCGCCGAAGACCTGGCCCTCTTCACCCTCTGGGCCAGTGTCTCCGTATCCCTGCCAAGATGAAGCCAAGTCAAGAAAAGAGATACGGCCCGGAGGGATGGAGATGACAAGAGTTGAAGCACTTACTTGTCCTCCGTTTCTTCTTCAGCTGCCTTCCTCTTCCTCCTCGGGCTAAGAGACCCGAGGTCGAAGAAGACCTTCGTGTCGTCACCTGCTGGAGGAGGGGAAGCAAGTGGAGTTGGGGAACGCTTGGACGAAGAAGAAGCAGATGCTTTCTTCTTCGCCACCACGGCCTTCACCAACTTCTTCGTTGCCGGGACCCTCGTTTGGCGTGCGGACGTATCCTGGGCTTGCCGGGGTGGCATGGCCCTGCCGGCCCGAACCGGCTCGCCGGAGCTCGCCCGTCGCAGCACTCGCCCTTTCCCCGCGGCTGGGGGCTCAACAGCTTCAGCCTCCTCCTCGAATGGCTCGTCATCGTCTCTAATAAGAGGAGCCCCGCTGCCGGCGCTGCTGGCCTCCCCAGCAGACTCCGCCCACTGAGCGAGCTCCTTCTCCTCTGTGGCCACCACGTCTTTGTCCTCCATGCCGCCGGCACTGCTGGCCTCCCTGGCGAGCTCCGCCTCCACCGCCCTGGCGGCGATGTAGTCCAGCTCCGCCTGGGTGGTGTCCTAGACGAGCCGTGGCTCCTCGTGGATGTACTTCTCCTCCAGGGTGTCAAAAAACTCCTGCACTTGATCCTCCGGCGGCTCGGCCCAATTCGGGACGAGGCTGTGCTCGTTGAACTCTACCATCATGGCGATGATGTCACTTCAGCGCGAGTTATTGCTAAGTGGGACCACCCCCGCCGGCAACCCAAACAAGGGGCCCCTTGGCGACCTTGCCGGCCTTTGCAGCCTTGTCGGACCTCTCGGCCTTGCCGTCGCGGTCCACATCGAGCTGGAAGAGCCGCTGGCAGAAGTGAGCGTGCGCCAACACGGTGAAGTTGTGGTCGAGGCAGGGGCGGAGTCGCATGATGTCCGCCGTGTTCGTGAAGAGCCAGGCCGGCCTTCCCTTGTTATGCAGCGGAGTGACTCGGTGGCGGATAAAATCTGCCCCAATCATCTCAAGAGTGAGCCCGGCCTCGGTGAGGCGAAGAATCCCAGTGGTGGTGACCGCGAGGTTCGCGTCGTCGGCATCGACACTGCTCCAATCGTTTCTGTGAACCGGCGGCGCCTGGCGAACCCAGCAGAACTTTTGTGGATCCTCCTCTTCAATCCAGCACCACCGGCCCCGCCAATCCTCCCACCTCTCCCTCTGAGTGCCCTCGGGTATGCCCCCTTGGACCTTGGGATCCAGGTGACACAACCGGAGATGGCGCCTCCCTGCTGGATCCGAGGGAAGAAGTAGTGGCGGAAGAACGCCGTGTTGGGATGCACTCCAGCAAAGCCCTCGCACGCCATGGCATTTGGGGTGAAATCCAGGAGATGGAAGCCGAAGGTATGCATGCTTTCATTGAAGAAATCGGAGAAGGGGGCAGAGGCCGCAGGAGAAGTAATCGACGAAGAACGGATACCGATTCGGGACGGCTTTGCCGCAGTTGTCTGGGATGACGCGTGTGGCAGGATGCCCCGTCGTCTCCCCCCTGTCTTGACCCCCCACAGCGGCCTGAAGTTGTCCCGAAGGTGGGCCGCGTCGACCGTGGAGGGAAAGTAGGCGAGCTCTGTCAGCCACGCCGCCAACTCATTCTCCGGCGGCTCCGCCCCTCTGGCGTTCTTGGCTGCTCCCTTGCCCTTGCCAGTCTTGGCTGCCATGGCGGCTGCGAACAGTGGAAGCGAAAGGGCAGCAAAAGTGCAGCAGCGGCGAGCAGGGGCTTGAGGAGGAAGAAGGAAGGAACGGTGGCTCTGAGATTGGAGAAGACACAGGGGGTAAATGAGAAGCGTGCCCGCAGCCGTTCCCTTTTTACGGGGAAGGCACGGGCCGCCTATTTAGCATGATGTGACGCATGCATGCGGAACCGCCCCACGGATGACCCCCACGTCGCGCGTTCAACACAAGTCATGGGGAAGCGTAGCGGATGAGGAGTTACTGTGGTAAAATCCGCACCACCTGCCCGCACACCGTTCTGGGCCTAGCCCAACAACGCGGCACGCTTATGTGTGGCCCAGGCCCGGGGGCTCCTGTCAGTGTACAAAAGTAGGGGCTCTTCTTTTGACCCTTTTACTTGTGCATGGGGAGTTAGAGCCGCGCGCCACGGCCACACTTAGAACTTGCTCGATGCCAGCGGAGTGAGCCACCCTTAAGCCCACCGGCTCCAACCTAACCAACTACGTTGGAACCAAGGCTCGGGAGGCGTCTCTGTGGTGGCATGCAAATCTTTGTCGAGATCATTAACATATGAGATTAGATAAGGACCAGAAGACGGCAACCCTCGGCGGGATCCTAGCCGAGGAAATCCACAAGACCCCCGGCAAGACATTTGCCAGGGATGACTACAACGCCACAGCAAGGCCCTTGTCGGGCCCCCTGCAAGACCCTTGCCAAGAGCATCAGCAGGGCCACTACCAGGCCCGCGCCAGCCAAGACTCCACCACCGTCCCCAAGCAGCTGCTAGCTCAACCAGCTGGGCAGGCACCTGCGTAGCGATGAGCGGCCTCTACACCGGCTCAGCAGGCACCTGCATGGCGGCATGCAACCCTTCATGAAGGCTCCACTACCGCGCCAGCCCAGCAGCCGGCCAACGTGGCGCCATGATGCCTCATCAGCTCGGACGCGTGTCGAGGCCAGGCGAGGCGGCGACAACTAGGACGTGCTTCCCTGGCGTCCCCAATAAAGCAAGGGGGGCACGTCGGCAATGCATTAAATGCGTTTTTCCAATGGTCCTAGAGGATAGGCTTGTCGACTGTAGACCTTTCCACCTCCTGTGTGCCACTGCGGCAACCCCTTTTTCTGATAAAAGGAGGCTCGAGGCGACCAGGAGAGGGATTCAGCTCTTTTGGGAAAGGGAAACGTTGGCTTCCGGCGCACCGGCTAGCGATTGGGCCGGTCTCGTGCGTGACGTTCGATCGCCCCGATCCAGCGAACACCACGCAAGCCACGTGTCCTTTTTTGCTCCCGCAGCCGCCCTGCCGCTCCTATCCTTATCCTATCTATCCTTATCCTCTCCTTTCCCATGGACTCCTAGCCGTATCTTCTTTCTTCCCTCTCCTTCAACCTCCCGCCTACCCCCATCAAGATCTGCTCCTTCTCTTCCCTTTTTCTACAGCAGCCATAGCCGGTGGTGCTTCCTTCCTTTTTTCCATCCTGCACAACCACCATGAGCGGTGCTACTAAAGGCATCAGATGCTGCCCATTTTTCTCTCGCGGAGCTACTGCAAGGGGGTGGTCCTTGCACACGCGCCGCCGCGACAGCCCAAACACCGCTACTGCATGCGGCGACGAGCGTGCTGCAACCAGCGCTCATCGCCATGGCTGCCCGCAGCTGGTCGCGCTCCTGTCCATGACCACCGCAACAAGATTTTTGCTACCAGCATGTTGTTTTTTGGCTGGAACCGACTCATGTTTTTGCTACCACCCACTCACCTCATATCTGCTACCATGGTGATTTTTTGCTGGAACCAGCGAACCATTTTGCTACAACCGTTTTGGGTTTTGTTACTACTGGTATTTTGTGAATTTTTGCTACATCCATCTCCATGACATAGCCTGTTTTTTCCAGTCAATTTTGCTACAACCATGCTTTGATTTTTCTGGAAACGAAGACAATTTTTGCTACAATCATATTTTGATTTTGCTGGAACCGAAGATAATTTTTGTTACATCCACCAAGCGGCGATGGCTTTCATTTTTGCTGCAACCGTCTCGGATTTTTGCTACTATAGGAGTTGCCATTTTGCTACTACCAGAGTCTTGCTCGAAGCATCAGGAGTTTTTGCTACCACTCCCTTTTATTTTTGTTTTGATTTTGCTGGAATCAGCCTAAAAATTGCTCCAACCGTCGTTTGATTTTGCTGGAACCGGCATTTTTTGCTTCGCCGGTGGCAGTGAAGGCGGGTGGCGTTTTGCTTCGCCAGCGGCGGCTAGGCTGCGAGCGCCGGCGGCGAGCAGAAGTAACGAGGGTCCAAAGGAGAGCAGGGGGGCTAGCGTGCGGGATCCCGCGAGCTGCGGCGGCGCTCGCTTTCCCCCCCTTTTTTTCCTGTGCGGAGGATGATGAAAGGGGATGCGGGACAGATCAGACGGTCCCGCGCGTCCAGATCAAGCGGCTCGGGTTGGACCGGCCGAAACTCGCGCCGGTGCGCCGGCGCAGAGTACTGCCCTTTGGGAAAAGTTGCACCCTGTAGCTAGCTCAAGAACACAAGAACACTCAAATGCATCCACCAAAGCAGGACTAGGGTATTACGCATCTTTGCGGCCTGAACCTGGGTAAACAATCTGTGTGCTTCCTGTCAGACCCGCCCTTTGCACAACCTCACGCTCGCCAACCATAGAAGGGATCCCAGTGACCCCATAGGTGTCGTTTCCACCGATAGAATGTCATGCAGCTACGTCTCCAGCCCGCCTAGGACGACAAGCCCATTTTTGGTCATGATTTTTTTTTCATAGAAGTAGGAGCCCACCACATTTATGATGATACCGGGTTTTGTCACAATTATCGTCATAGAAGTGTCATAAGCATGATAGAAAAAAATTCATTCGGACCAAAATGTCACGGATGTGTCTTTTTCATAGTGGCGTACGCTTGCAACTAAGTAGAGAGGATGTGCTTTCGGTCTTTTGTTCGAGGGATCATTCGTGGGTGGTTCGCGAGATCATTCATCGACAGTTAGGGACTCCAAGTACGATCTACAGTGACTCGTCTACTTCCAGTGCACTTCTGAGTCGGTAACGATCGTGATCCAAACCATTTATGCATCTTCATATACTTCCTCGGTGTTCGTATGGTGATTTTTTTTGTTTTCTACTACGTTTCCCAATAGTGACATCATGAGCGGTTCTATGAGTAGATGCAGGTTTCGATCTAGATGACATGTGGATGCAAGGCTCTGATGTTCTTTCTATGCTTCCCTCGAGTGCTGCTTCGGTTCAATTCGTTGGCGGCATTATGTAGCTTGAAAGTGCAAGTAATCCCCGGGTGGTTTTGGTAATTCATAACAACATATATCTCATTGAACTAATATCCTTTGAAGATAAATATTTCAGGATGTTCAATGTATGGCATGGCATGAGATAGAGATGTGAACCCCTCAAAATGATAAGGACAAGGATTGGCAAAAGCTCGAGACTCTACATTTTTGTTTAAGTGATCGAAGATCACATTGAGTCCATAGGAAAGCCAATACTATTAAAAGGGGATGAGGTGTTGCTTAATGGTCTACTTGCTCAAAGTGCTTAGTGATATTGCTCCAAAACCATCAACCACTTACTTCATCCAAATATGTCCTAACCACTGGCGGAGCTCCTCGGTGGGCAGGGTATGGCGCCTGCCATACCTTGATTTTGAGCAAAAAAATTAATACTAGTATGCATTGATCGCGTACGTCGACGCTAGCAGAATATACACTGTTGTCGCTGTTAACGGGCCGTGCGGCGAGCGACTGCAACGTGATGGGCCAACGGGCAATAGAGGCCCGAGGCATCGAGCAAGCGAGCGGCGGCCACAAGCAGAACGCACACACACTCGACCAGACCAGAGGAGAACGCTCTCTTCTATCCCCACCCCACAAGGCCACGCACACCCTAACCGTAAGCTAGCGCGGTGGCTGGCCAGGTCGCCAGGAGCGGGCGGGGCAGGCAAGGACGGGCAGGGAAGGCAACAGCGGCGACTGTCTAGGGGGCTAGAGGAGGGCGGCAGCGGCGCTCTGGGCGCAAGCGTTAGTGGCGCTCTGGGCGCAAGCGGCAGCGGCGCTCTGGGCGCAAGCGGCAGCGATGCTCTGGGGCTCTGGGTCCAAGCGGCGTCTCCAGCCGGGGTGAAAAAGATTCAGGTACAAGAAAGTCAAGTGCCAAGCTAAGCTTACCATTCAAACCGCTGTGAATTTCTTGTCCACTGAAGCTGGATACTCCTTTTAGTCCTCTAGATTCTAGAAATGAAAAGTGCATGCAGAGTGCAGATGCCGAGCACCTAGCAGCAGTGGCAGGCCAATAGCAGTCAGGTTGTCCAGCCGTCCGGCCACTTCTTAGTCCAGCACAGTCCCGACCAGATTGCCCGAAGATGGAAAGGAAGAGGAAGGGAACAGGAAACCCAAATGAAAGGGGAGGAGGTGATTTCTCAACTTTCCTGAAATTTTGTAGCAAATTTTAACAGTAGCTTATAGTGACATATTAATGTTGTGAACATTCTGGTTGTGAATTGCAGATTTGAAAAGATATTTTGAAGTGCTTGGTAGTGGCAGCAGCTCGAAATCGAACCCAAGTACCCGTGAAAATGTCAATGTTTCGGCACATGCCACTCATCATGATCAAGTGAGTTCGGTGGAAGTAGAGCATGAGAATTTGATGCAAACTGAACAAGTGGAAGAAACTACAAACTCTATCAGAGTAATGGGCCACGGGTAGGCCAACCCGAGCCCCAGAACCTTTCAAGACATCGGGGCAGGCTGCGCCCCTCAAGACTCCAGGACGAAGAGCCACCTTCCGAGAAGTCGGCGGCAAGACGGCCGACTGCCCACTCGCGGTCGAGTCCCGGGGACGACTTTAGGGTAAGCCGACTCCTGACTGGTGACTTCCAGAGAAGCCGGCCTTGGGGAGTCGGCCCATGACTCCAGCAAAACCCCATGTCCTCATCAAGAGGGACAGGACAGGGGAGTGGCTACAGTGAAGACTTCTCCCACCCCTTTCCCGAGGCAGGCATGGCTACAGTACGCCGTACTCGCGGGGATCTCCGTGCGGCGTGGCACTGTTGCCATGCCAGACCTGCCATTTGCACCGGTGGACCGAATCCAGTGCCCACGATGGCTTGTCCGTACGGCCTTAGGGCAGCGGATCCCACCAGCCAGCGGGACCCCAGAAGACGGCAAGTGCGCCACCAGTCGGACTCGTTGGGAGTCGGCCCCCGGGAGTCGGCCAGCTCCCCCCCCCCCCGGGGGCCCACGTGCCATTAACCAGATGTGACAGAGAGTGGCAATTGTGATCGCCCGCCAGGCAGCGGGGCTGTTGCTACGACTCCATGAAGAAGCCTACGTCATTAGAAGCACGACTACAGTAATGAGCAGCCGGGAAGGCCCGCCCGCGGCGGACGCAGCCTGTCGGCGCCGTACCTGGCCAGTCGGTGGGGCCCACCAGTCGGCGGGCCCCAGTAGTTGGCGGAGAAGACGGAGGCCAGAGGCACTGACGGCTGGGCCCGCGTCCAGCCGGATTACCATTGTACCCCTAGGGGTTAGGCCTATATAAACCCCCTAGGGCACCCATGCAAAGGGTTGGAATCCATTAGCCCTAGACCAGATCATATAGGAGGGAGAGAGCTAGCCTTGCCCTCTCCTACCTCTAGGAAACAGCTCAAGGAGCAATCGTGTAAACACTTTGCCATAGTGATCATGCGGAGACCCCGCAGAGCAGCAGTAGGGGTGTTATCTCCCCGAAGAGCCCTGAAGCTGGGTAAGATTCACCGGCATGCATGTCTACACCTCATCCCGTTTCCAGGCACCGGCGACGTTCTACTCGCCCCCACCATGCTAAGCCATCCTTTGGCATATGTCGCACCCAACCCCCGATATTTGGCGCCCACCATGGGGCATGGTGCACCGCCGTCCGGAGACCTATTCTGGACGGGAACCCTTTTCCTCCCTGGCGAGCGCAGCCAGCCAGGAACGCCAAACGCAGTTTGCGCCGACGCGCTGCGTGGCGTGGAGATCGCCTGCGCAGCCAGCTGCCTCGCCGAACTTGTCGGCGAGGTTCGCCTCTCCGACGAACCTGCATCCAACACAGGCACGGGCGGCTCCGAGAGCCTCCTCACGGGCCTCCTCGATCAACTCCACGTCTTTGGCGAGCCTGCCGTGGACTTGGAGTCTTTAGGCTCCACCGATCCGATGCTGGTCGACTCCGACACCGCATCGCTCGACGCGTTTCCCACTAATGTGGCGGTCTATGACGAACCTCTCCCTCGCGCGGAGAGCGAAGGAAGCACCGTCACCGAGGTGCTCGTCATTAGCCATGACGAGCCTCCTAGCGGAGGAGCGCATGACCCACTTGGCGCGGCGCTGCAAGACCTAACTATGCCCATTCCGGAAGACGCTGACGTGGAGACGTTGGAGGTGCGCCGCCTTCAGCTCGTCGAAGGTGCGAAGAAGCTGGCTAGTATGAGACACTTGTCGGAAGCCTACCAGCGAGAGATGGATTGCGCTGTTGGCGGCTCGCCGGCCCCAGCGGGGCCCAGCCGCCTTGGCGCGGTCCAGCAGCGTGGCGTAGCCATTGCCGACCTGTTCGGGGCAAGCCGCCCTATGTATGCAACACCAGCGGAGAACATCCGAGCCGCCCAGGCGGCGGCGGACGAGTTGGACAATTTCGAGGGCGAAGCACGCCGCCTGATGATGGAGCGAGTCCAGCGGCTCCTCGACGCGGCTGCCGCGCAGAACGAGGCCGGCTGCCGCACGGAGGCGCCACAACGGCAAAACGACGACCTTCGTCGAGATCAAGGCGCGACCTCTCAGACGCCGACTGGCGGCGCCCGAGGAAGAAGAGACAAGGATCCTGCTGTCAGCCACAGTCGGACTCACATTACCATAGAGCGCGACCGAGACGGCCGCCCGAGAGCACTAGAACGACGGGACGACTGTCTGCCTCCTCCTTCTTGCAAGGAGAGGCGAGTCTCCCCGCCGCCTGTTGACCATCCGACTCTCGGCGACCGCCTTGGCCGCCGAGAGGGAGTCGGAGAAAATGACGCCCGCCACCGGATCGACCGGCTTCACCGATCCCTGGCGCTGGAAGAAGATGATGAGTTGGGTCCGCCTTGTTTCGGGCCCCGCATTCAAGACGAGCCCTTTCCCAAAGGGTTCATGCTCCCAAGAGACACGCCCAAATATATCGGCTCCGTGAAGACGGAAGACTGGCTAGTCGACTATTCCATGGCTGTCAGCATAGCGAACGGCAACAAGCATGTCACCGTAAAGTACGTTCCGCTCATGCTCTAGGGCACGGCCCGGACATGGCTGAACAGCCTGAAGCCCCACAGCATCAACAGCTGGGTCGACTTCACCGAAGCATTCATCTGCAACTTCACTAGCACATACAAGCATCCTCCCAAGCCTCGTCAGCTCTCCTTGTGCATGCAAGGTCCCGACGAGTTGACTCGCGACTACCTCATGCGTTGGGCCGAGCTTCGGAACTCCTGCGAGGGCGTGCACAAGGTGCAGGCTATCGAGTACTTCACCGCCGGGTGCAGAGAAGGCACCCTCCTCAAGCACAAGCTCCCCTGCGATGAGCCAGAAACCCTCGACGAGCTGCTGATCATAGCGGACAAGTACGCCACGGCCGACTCCTCCATGAAGGCGGAGATTCAAGTCAGCGCAACTGGCAAAGTGGCCCCTCAAGCTCCAAGAACTCCGGCGAGAGACACCAGTCGGCGACAACAGCAGAGCGACCACATGCGCAAGGCCCCGCAGCCGGCTTCCAGCAGCCGGCAGGTCACAACAGTTGAAGCCCAACAGTCGGATGGGCAGCCCCCACCCAAGCGACAGAAAGGCGGCAAGCCCAACTGGTTGCCGGCCTTCTCCTACGAGCAGACTCTGGATGAACCTTGCAAGTTCCATAGCGGCGCGAAGCCGTCGAATCACACCACCCGGAAGTGCCACTGGCTCACCAGGATCGCCAAGGGAGACGACCTCCTGCCTCCCCCGCCTGCTGGGCAGCCACCTCCGCCTCCGCCCCAGCAGCCGGCTGTCAGACCAGTCGGCGCAGTACAAGATGAATACCCCGAAGAACACGAAGCCTACGTGGTGTTTACTAGTATGGCTGACGATCGACGCAGCAGGCGGCTGCAGCGACAAGAGGTGAATGCTGTAGCATCAGAGACGCCAGAGTTCATGCACTAGTCCGAGAAGCCAATCAGCTGGAGCAGGGCTGACCACCCAGAGGTGATGCCGAGTCCGGGCATCTATGCCTTTGTCTTGGATGCTACCTTTGCTATGGATAGACGAGCCGCGCGTTTCTCGCGAGTTCTGATAGATAGAGGCACCAGCATCAACATCCTGTACAAAGACACCATGGAGAAGTTAGGAATCAAGCAAAGACAGCTTCAGAACAGCCGGACTGTGTTCCACGACATTGTTCCTGGGCTTTCTTGCTCACCAATTGGCAAGATCCTGATGGACGTCCTCTTTGGAGACAAAGATCACTTCCGCCGAGAGTCAGTTTGGTTTTAGGTGGTGGACCTTGAGAGCCCATACCATGCGCTACTCGGCCGACCCGCCTTGGCCAAGTTCATGGCGGTCCCCCACTACGCCTACCTCAAAATAAAGATGCCCAGTTCCAGGGGAATTCTGACTGTAGCCGGCGACTACCGAAAGTCGTCTGCTTGTGCGGCTCAGAGCAGTCGGCTAGCCGAGTCCCTGGTGATCGCAGCTGAGAAGCGGCTCCTGGAGCGGGTTGTGGCGATGGCCGACAAGCAGCCAGAGGTGTCGCCCAACCCAAGGGAGTCGGAGGCTGAGGGTTCGTTCAAGCCGGCCAAAGAGGCAAAGAAGATACCCTTGGATCCGGAGCACCCGGAGAGGTACGCTGTCGTAGGCGCAAACCTCGACAGCAAATAGGAAGGCGAACTCGTCGATTTCCTCCGTGAGAATCGGGACATCTTCGCATGGTCCCCCAAAGACATGCCAGGTGTACCGACGGAATTCGCCGAGCACAAGTTACATGTCCGATCTGATGCAAAGCCGGTCAGGCAGCCCCTGCGCCGCCTATCAGAAGAGAAGAGAAGAGTTGTCGAAGAAGAGATAGCCCGACTCCTAGCAGCCGGCTCCATTATGGAAGTGTTCTTTCCAGAGTGGCTAGCAAATCCGGTCCTGGTACTGAAGAAGAACAAGCAGTGGCAAATGTGTATTGACTACACGAGCCTCAACAAAGCCTGCCCCAAGGACCCGTTTGCTCTACCAAGAATTGATCAAGTGATAGACTCCACCGCTGGATGCGAGCTGTTGAGTTTTTTGGATGCATACTCGGGATATCACCAGATCAAGATGAACCCGGCTGACAGACTGAAGACTGCCTTCATCACGCCGTTTGGAGCCTTCTGCTACCTCACTATGACGTTCGGCTTGAGGAATGCCGGCGCCACCTTTCAGCGTTGCATGCAGAAGTGCCTCCTCAAGTAGCTCGGCAGGAACGCCCACGTCTACATGGACGACGTGGTGGTGAAAACAGAAAAGCGTGGAACACTGCTGGAGGACCTCAAGGAGACCTTTGAGAACCTGCGCCGATTCCAGATCAAGCTCAACCCCGAGAAGTGTGTCTTCGGAGTACCAGCCGGCCAGCTCCTTGGCTTCCTGGTCTCTGAACGCGACATAGAATGCAACCCTGTAAAGATCAAGGCCATTGAGAGAATGAAGGTACCCAGCCGACTGCTGGATGTGCAAAAGTTCATCGGCTGCTTGGAGTCCATCAGCCGATTCATCAGTCGGCTGGGCGAGAAAGCTCTCCCCTTATACCAACTAATGAAGAAGACCACTTTTTTCGAGTGGAACCACAAGGCGGACGAAGCTTTTCTCCAGTTGAAAAAGATGTTGACTACTCCACCCATTCTGGCGGCTCCGACTCCTAAGAAACCTATGCTCCTGTACATCACCGCCACCAGCCGGGTAGTCAGCATGGTCATTGTAGTGGAACACAAGGAGGAAGGCAAGGCGCTACCTGTCCAGAGACCAGTATATTACCTGAGCGAAGTACTGTCAACCTCCAAGCAGAACTACCCCCACTACCAGAAGATGTGCTATGGCGTACACTTTACCGCCAAGAAATTGAAGCCTTACTTTCAAGAGCATCCAATCACTGTGGTCTGCACGGCCCCACTTGCTGAGATCATCGGAAGCCGAGATGCTTCTGGCCGAGTGGCCAAGTGGGCCATAGAGCTGGCTCCTTACACCATCCACTACCAACCCCGCACCGCCATCAAGTCACAACCGCTGGCCGACTTTCTCGTCGACTGGGCGGAGACCCAGTACCTGCCTCCAGCGCCCGACTCCACCCATTGGCGGATGCATTTCGATGGCTCCAAGATGCGCACCGGCTTGGGAGCCGGCGTCGTCCTCACTTCCCCTAAAGGCGACAAGCTCAAATACGCACTGCCAATCCATTTTGCTGCCTCCAACAATGTTGCCGAGTACGAGGCGCTCATTCACGGGTTCCGGCTTGCCAAAGAACTTGGCGTTCGCCGAATCCTGTGTTATGGCGTGTCACATCCCTAGTCTGGTATGACCTAGACTAGCTAGTCATTTGTGCATCATGTTTAAATTTCATTTAAATTTGAAATGAGGATTGGTGGAACCCTCAGAATCATTTTTGAAAATGACCCAAATAAAAATTGCTCCAAAAAGGTCCAAGAAAATGTTCATGTTGCCCTCTGAAAATATTGGACAGAGATAAAAATCAAACCAATATTTTTAGGAGCTCATAAGTATTTATTTTGGCCATTTGGAATTAATGCATAGTTATTTGCCTTGGATATATATTGTTATATATATATAATATTGTCCAAAAATTATGCCATTTATAAAGGAGCTCTGGAATAATATAGTTAGCTCCTGCAAAAAAATGGCATAAGTAAATAAATTGATTTAGTATTATTACTAAATCAGAACAAATGTCAGAAAAATTAGAAAACAGAAAAAGAGGGAGACTTACCTGGGCCTCCTCCCTGTGCAGCTCAGCAGCAGCAGGCCGGCCCAGCCAGCAGGCGGCCCAGCCCGCCTCCTCCTCTGTCGTCTTCGTCCTCGATAGAGGGAGGGGAGCGTGCCCAGCGCGCGCGCGCCACTGCGCCACGCCACCAGCCTCCCTGCTTGCCTGGCGCCCTCCTCGTCGCCCTGGAACGCCCGGACGTCGCCACGCCCCCCCCCCTCACGTACTCTCTCACTCTCCCCCGATTCTTCCTCTCCTCTCCCTCGCTCTCTCTCTCTCGTGTCCGAACGCGCCGGTGGCCGCCGTTCGCCATAGCCGCCGCCACAGCCTCCCCCTCGCCTCTCCGACACGCGCAGGAGCTCCGCCCCCTCGCCCTGAAGCTCTCCGTCAAGCCACAAGACGCCGGACGCCCTGCCGAGCCGCCGTCGCCGTCGTCTTCCACCTCGGGCTCCGACCACCACTGCCGTCGATTCGCCGCACGCAGGACGTCCCCGAGCCCGCTTTGACGCCCGCCGCAACCGCGGTGAGCTCCGCCACCGTTCCCCTCTTTCCATTTAGCTGCCCGCTCGCTGTAGCCCTCCTCCCCACCATGGACGAAGCTTCTCGCCGCCGTCCATGTCGCCGTCGTCGTCTCGGCCCGCCTCCGCCCAAACCAAGCATCCCATCGTGCTCCCGGTGCCACGAGGGTGCCGCCGAGCCCCTCAGGTGGCCTCCCCGTGCCCCGCAGCCCGTTCCCGCTCGAAGCCGAACTCCGGCCGCCGCCCCGAGCTTCGCTCCGGCGAGCTCGGGCATCCCTGCGGCTTCCCGTCTGCTCCCCTGGATGCGGACGAGAACGGGCTACGCTCCGGTGCTCTCCGACGCCGTTCCCGTGGCCGGTATCGCGGACGCCGCCGCGTCCAGAGGTCGCCGCTGATGACCTCGCCGGCCTGACGGGTGGGCCCCGTCGGCTAGGTGATTAGCTTACTGCTAATCACTGTTAACTAACCCCCCTGACACTGACAGTGGGCCCCAGCGCCGCTAACTTTTAATTAGGATTAAACTAACCTCTGTTAAACCCCCCTGTCACTGACGTGTGGACCCCACACGTCAGGTTTGACCCCAGTCAGCCGCAGTTGACTGCTGACGTCATGCTTACTCAATGCTGACGCAATATATATTTTCTGGAATTAAAATAATTTAGGAAATTCCAAAAATTGATTTAAACTTCAAAAATTCATATCAATTCAACCGTAGCTCAGATTAAAATAAGTTATATATGAAAAATTATCAGAAAAATGTAATCTATCCATCTGTACTAGTGTCATGCATGACAAACCAACTTATACTTGCTCTATAGGTGAAAACACATTATGGCATATATAAGAGCTTACTTTGGAGTTGCATTTGAGCTTATGGTTCAAATGGACTTCACACCAAATGATTACTAGTTGCATTAGCTCAAACAACCTCACATCCTCATGCCATGTTCATGCATCATATTGTTGCATATGTTTGTGTATTGATTGCCGACACTGTTCCTTCTCGATAGGTCCTGCTCCGGAGCTGTTCCAGAGTACCTGTCTGTGAAGCAGTGCCTCCTCTGTTGATTTACCAGGCAAGCAAACCCCCTTGTTCATTTCGATAAAACCCTACTCTCTCGCTCCTGCTCTCAGTTATTGCATTAGGACAACAACGATTCATCTGCTACTTTGTGCTGTGGTAGTTGAACCCATTCCTCTGCATGACCTGTCATTGCCACAGTAAATAGTTGAAACCCACTAGCATGTGTAGGAGTTGATTGAAGCCACTGATGTGTTCCTACCATGCTATGCATGCTATTGCCTAGAGTTGTGTCAGGTCTGATTCATTGGGAATGAATTGGAGTGTTACGATATGTTCTGGTGCTGAGAGTTAAGTGTGTGAACACGATTTGGTAAAGGTAGCGGTGAGAGGCCATGTAGGAGTACATGGTGGGTTGTCTCACTGGAACCGTCCTTAAGCACTGAGTTCTATGTATGTTGTCCAATGACTCGATACTACCACACATTGGAATGCTTAAGTGCCCCTCTCGACTTATTAACCGACCTTGATCTCTGTCCAGGAGTCGCAACTAGTTTCTGGTGTTTGTAGGTAGTGCTATTTTTCTACCAAGTGGCACCCGGCAGGGTGGGCTTGGGACAGACTAGGCACAGGTGGCACGGTGTACCAAGTGGCACCCGGATGGTGGGCTTGGGAACCCTGCTCACATCGTTTGGGGCCGTGAGCGACACCCCGGCCGGATCTCCTTGCGGATGGAACCCGAATAGGCGATAAACCTGGACTAGAGTCTTGTGTGGTTAGTCAGGTCGTGGCCGACACCCTCGCCAGGCTTCCGCTTGAAGGTTGCCGAGATACATGACGTGTACATGGCGGTAAGTGGCGAGAGCGTGTGTGAAGAAGTACACCCCTGCAGGGTTAACATGATCTATTCGAATAGCCGGGTCCGCGGTTATGGACTTCTTGGATGCTTACATGGTACATAGACAACTTGAAGTGGATACTCTAAAATGCTCAAGACAAGTGTGAGTGCTATGGATGGCCTTCTCGTAGGGAGACGGGGATGAATCCATAGTAGTGTATTGTGTGGTGATTAGTGGACTCGTGTACGTTGTCTCACCTCAAGAGTTTTCTGGTAGTCGTAGAACAGGATAGCCACAGAGTCAAAGCTGGCTTGCTGCAACTAAACCCCACATTACCCTCTTGATACAAATGCATGTATGATAGGATCTGATGTAAGTCTTGCTGAGTACCTTTGTACTCATGTTGCTTTATTTATGTTTTTGCAGCGGAGACTTCGGTCTTACTAGTGTTCTCGTGGACTTCGACGAGTAGCTTGTACCTCAGCTACGATCTTGATCGGACGTTGTAGATAGTCAGGCTTTCAGCCTTTTCCATTTATAGATGTCTGTACTCAGACATGTAATGCTTCCGTTTGTTGCTTGATTGCTCTGAATGTTGGGTCATGTGACCCCTGTTTGTAATAAATGCTATGATGGCTCTTCTGAGCCTTTATCTATATGAGTTGTTGAGTTATGCTGTGATGCCATGTTGTACAGCACATACTTGCATGTTATGCGTACGTGTAATGTGTATTGCTATGTGTGGGATCTGACTATCTAGTTGTTTATCCTTAGTAGTCTCTCTTACCGGGAAATGTCTCCTAGTGCTTCCACTGAGCCCTGGTAGCTTGCTACTGCTCCGGAACACTTAGGCTGGCCGGCATGTGTCCTTCTTCGATCCTGTGTCTGTCCCTTCGGGGAAATGTCACGCGATGAATACCGGAGTCCTGTTAGCCCGCTACAGCCCGGTTCACCGGAGTCCTGTTAGCCCAGTGCTACAGCCCGGATTCACTCACTGATGACCGACACGTTCGATGCTGGGTCATGGATGCCTGTCCCTGTAAGTTAGTGCCACTTTGGGTTTACGACTAGCCATGTCATCCCGGGCTCTTTATCATATGGATGCTAGCGACACCATCATATACGTGTGCCAAAAGGCGCAAACGGTCCCGGGCAAAGGTAAGGCGACACCCGTGGGGATACCATGCGTGAGGCCGCAAAGTGATATGAGGTGTTACAAGCTAGATCGATGTGGCATTGAGTCGGGGTCCTGACAGCGTTGGTATCAGAGCCTGACTGCCTGTAGGTTTACCAAGCCAAACTGGTCGAAGTTGAGTCTAGAAATTCTTTAGTTATGTAAGGGAATTGATTGTGGGAAGGAACGTAAGGCTCTTTTTACTTCTTATACCTCATGGCCTTCTGATCTGAGTCATCCTATCTTTCCGACGGGGTTAAGGAGCTAGGCTTCTCTTCCATCTATCAGGATCACGTGTTACTACTCTGTAGTCCCATAGGATTGGTTGATCAGAGTCATACCCCAGTTTTGAGTATTTCCGGTGTAGTCTGTTTAGTATGATCTCAGAACCTTGAGTAATGTTGTTGAGTATGTTATTGCCCCATTTTTAGGATGTCTCATTATGAGCATTTTACTGCCGTTATGCTGCCGGAATTTTCCTAGAAGTTCGAGAGATACTAATTCCTTGTCCTACATTCTACAGTCTATAGTTAATGTTGATTCCGTCCCTGGTTTCGATTCTCAGGATGTCATCAAGTTCTATTATTCGTAGCCAGAACCATGAAGATGGTAGGGATGAGGATCCTCCCGACCCACCTTTGTTGACAGAGTTCATGCTAGAGATGGAGAGGAACAAGCGTGAGTCTAACCGCTTGTTGGCACGCATCGAGGAGAACACTGCACATCAGTTCAAAGAGTCTGCTACCATTCATGACTTCATTCGTTTGCACCCACCTACCTTTCATCATTCCATCGAGCCACTCAATGCAGATGACTGGCTCCGTAGCATCACTCATAAGCTGCGTTCCGCGAGCGTAGCTGAAGATGACAAGGTCACCTATGCCACATACCACCTGGAAGGTCCTGCTAGTCTTTGGTGGCAGAACTATGAGGCTATGCTTCCAGCTGGCCAGATTCCTACTTGGAGGGATTTCGTTGAGGCTTTTCGCGAGCATCACATTCCTGAAGCCCTCATCGATCGCAAGAGAGAAGAGTTCTGTAGTCTCACCCAGAGTAAGATGGCTGTTGATGCTTACAGCAGAGAGTTCGAGAACCTTGCCCGCTATGCCACAGAAGAGGTGCCCACGGACGCCAAGAAGCAAGCTAGGTTCCGGAAGGGTCTCAACCCCAAGTTGCATCGTGATCTCCATCTACATCATTGTGATACATTCCAAGCTCTTGTGAATAAGGCTATTAATGCAGAGACAACTCAGCTCACTTACGAGGAGTCTCGTAAGCACACCTGTGATTTGGGATCTTCCTCCGGTTCTAGTTCCCAGAAGCGCCGGATTTGGGTTCCAAACTCCGCTCTTCCTTCCGATTATGCACCGAGGCCATCCCATGTGGTGCCTCCCCCAGCTCAGTCGTATGTTCCACCCAGGCCTACTGGTAGACCGCTTGTCAGTGCGGGTCCACGTCCAACCTCAGGGACTTGCTTCACATGTGGGAAGCCAGGACACTATGCACGTGACTGTTCTCAGACTAGTTATGCTCCACCCCAGCCCGAGAAGACTGTTGGCTTTGTTAAGCCATCACGCAAGATGATCAGTGTCAAGTCAGCCCCCACTGAATGTGGACGTGTGCATCACGTCTCAGCTAAAGACGCTCATGATGATCCGGATGTCGTTCTTGGTACACTCCTTGTCAATTGTCACCCAACATCAGTTCTATTCGATACTGGAGCATCTCACTCCTTCATTTCTGAAGGCTATGCTCGTTTGCACGACATGTCATTTTGTGATATGCCCTCTCCGCTAGTCATCCAAACTCCTGGATCCAAATGGCAAACCTCTAGTGTAAGCCATGGTAATGAAATCCTTGTTGATAGACTTGTATTCCTTGCATCACTTGTAGCCCTCAAGTCCTCAGATATTAATATCATCTTGGGTATGGACTGGATGACAGCTCATCATGCCAAGTTTGATTGTTACACCAGGTCCGTCCAGCTTACCCACCCATCTGGCAAGATAGTCACTGTCTCCACTAGAGTTGCAAAGCGTCAGCTCTATTCCCTTAATGCCAGCCCTCTTCCAGACCTTGAAGATATCCCGGTAGTCCGTGACTTTCCGGATGTCTTTCCAGAGGAACTGCCAGGTGTTCCCCCTGACAGAGATGTAGAGTTCGTCATAGATCTTATTTCAGGAACAGCTCCAATCTCCGGGAGACCCGACAAGATGGCACCCTTAGAACTAGCCGAGCTTAAGAAACAACTTGATGAGTCCTTGCAAAAGGGTTTCATCCATCCTAGTTCTTCTCCTTGGGCTTGCCCCGTCCTCTTCGTCAAGAAGAAGGATGGTACGGACCGGATGGTTGTAGATTATCGTCCCGTTAATTTGGTCACGATAAAGAACAAGTATCCACTCCCCAGGATCAACGATCTGTATGATCAGCTCGCTGGATCCTCAGTCTTCTCCAAGATGGATTTGAGGTTAGGATACCACCAAATCAAAATCAGAAACAGGGACATTCCCAAGACAGCTTTTGTCACTCGTTATGGTCAGTACGAGTACACCGTCATGTCCTTTGGCCTAACCAACGCTGCAGCTACATTCTCCTACTTGATGAACTCGATCTTCATGGAGTACTTAGATAAGTTCGTCGTGGTTTACCTCGATGATATTCTTATTTACTCGAAGAACGAGGAAGAGCATGCCGAACATCTTAGACTCGTGTTAGAAAAACTCAGAGAGCACCACCTTTATGCCAAGTTCTCCAAGTGTGAATTTTGGTTGCCAGAAGTGACCTACCTAGGCCACGTAATCTCTGGTAAGGGCATTGCTGTCAATCCCGAGAGAGTTCAGGCCGTTCTCGATTGGACTCCACCTGAGACCGTTAAACAAGTTAGGAGCTTCCTTGGTCTAGCCAGCTATTGTCGCCGCTTTGTTGAAAACTTCTCCAAAGTAGCCAAACCCCTCACGGAACTTCTCAAGAAAGATAAAAAGTTCGAGTGGTCCCCACAGTGTGAGTACAGTTTTCAGGAACTGAAAAGACGCCTGACTTCTGCTCCCATACTTGTGCCACCGGATTTCACGACAGGGACTAGGTTGCATTCTTATGCAGGATCGTCATGTGATCGCCTATGCATCTCGACAGTTGCATCCACATGAGGATAATTATCCTACACATGATCTAGAGCTTGCAGCCGTAGTCTATGCACTCAAGACCTGGCGACATTACCTTCTTGGTAAACGTTGCAAGATCTACACCGATCACCAGAGTCTCAAGTATATCTTCACCCAACCAGACCTGAACCTTAGGCAAAGGCGTTGGTTGGAGTTGATCACAGATTATGATCTAGGGATTACCTACACCCCAGGCAAAGCCAATGTCATGGCTGATGCTCTAAGCCGTAAATCCTATTGCAACAATCTCATGTTGCAGCAAGGCCAACCCCTTCTCCATGAGGAATTCTGTAAGCTTAACCTTCACATTGCTCCTCACGGATTCCTTTCTACCTTGGTGGCGAAACCTACCCTTGAGGATCAGATCATCTCTGACCAGAAGTTTGATAGGGGTGTTATCCACATTAAGAGAAACATTAAGAAGGGAATTGGTGGATGTTTCTCTATGGGTGATCGTGGTGTTGTTTTCTTTGAGAATCGCTTGGTGGTTCCCAAGAATCAACATCTGCGACAATTGATTCTTAAGGAGGCGCATGAATCTCCTCTCACGATTCATCCCGGTAGTACTAAGATGTATCAGGACCTACGCCAGAGGTTCTG
The DNA here is from genome assembly GCF_018294505.1 of Triticum aestivum. Lineage (NCBI taxonomy): Eukaryota > Viridiplantae > Streptophyta > Magnoliopsida > Poales > Poaceae > Triticum > Triticum aestivum. The sequence continues at coordinate 537,730,450 of NC_057809.1, read as the reverse complement.
GTGGACTAGGATGAAGAGAGAAATCGCCGAGTTCATTGCTAAATGTGACGTTTGTCGTCGCATTAAGGCAGAGCATCAAAGACCTGCTGGCACCCTTTAGCCTTTGGCTATTCCTGAATGGAAATGGGATAAGGTTGGTATGGACTTCATCACCGGCTTTCCCAGGACCAAGAGAGGGAATAACGCTATCTTCGTAGTCGTTGATCGTCTTTCCAAAGTGGCTCACTTCCTTCCTGTTCGAGAGAGTATCACTGCTAGTCAGCTTGCTGACTTATACATTTCTCGAATAGTGTCACTCCATGGTGTTCCACTAGAGATCAATTCAGACCGTGGCAGTCTTTTCACTTCTCATTTCTGGGAGAGTTTTCAAACTGCCATGGGAACCCATCTTTCCTTCAGCACCGCTTTCCACCCTCAGTCGAGTGGTCAGGTGGAACGGGTCAATCAAATTCTCGAAGACATGCTTAGAGCTTGCGTTATCTCATTCGGTATGGATTGGGAGAAATGTCTTCCTTTTGCCGAGTTTGCTTATAACAATAGCTATCAATCCAACCTCAAGAAAGCTCCTTTTGAGGTTCTCTATGGACGAAGATGTCGAACACCTTTGAACTGGTCAGAAACCGGTGAAAGACAATTCTTTGGACCGGACATGATCCAGGAGGCAGAAGAGCAAGTTCGCATCATTCGTGGGAATTTGAAAACAGCCCAGTCTCGTCAGAAAAGCCAGTACGATCGTCATCATAAGGATATGACTTATGAAGTTAGCGAAAAAGCTTACCTTCGGGTTACTCCTTTGAAGGGTACCCATCGTTTCGGTATCAAGGGCAAGTTGGCTCCTCGTTACATTGGTCCCTTTCGCATTCTCGCTAAACGAGGAGAGGTTGCCTACCAATTGGAACTACCCCCACATCTTTCTCGAGTTCATGATGTCTTCCACGTCTCTCAACTCAGGCGTTGCTTCTCGGATCCCATCCGCGGAGTGGACCACGAAACGCTTGATCTCCAAGATAACCTCACATACCGAGAGTACCCGGTTCGCATTCTTGATCAAGCAGAGCGTGTTACCCGACGTCAGAACATCAAGTTTCTCAAGGTTCAGTGGTCTCATCATTCCGAGAGAGAAGCTACTTGGGAGCGAGAAGATCGTCTTCGACTGGAGTACCCCGCTTTCTTTCCGTCGACCCCTGAATCTCGGGACGAGATTCTTTCAAGTGGGGGCGAGTTGTCACATCCCTAGTCTGGTATGACCTAGACTAGCTAGTCATTTGTGCATCGTGTTTAAATTTCATTTAAATTTGAAATGAGGATTGGTGGAACCCTCAGAATCATTTTTGAAAATGACCCAAATAAAAATTGCTCCAAAAAGGTCCAAGAAAATGTTCATGTTTCCCTCTGAAAATATTGGACAGAGATAAAAATCAAACCAATATTTTTAGGAGCTCATAAGTATTTATTTTGGCCATTTGGAATTAATGCATAGTTATTTGCCTTGGATATATATTGTTATATATATAAAATATTGTCCAAAAATTATGCCATTTATAAAGGAGCTCTGGAATAATATAGTTAGCTCCTGCAAAAAAATGGCATAGGTAAATAAATTGATTTAGTATTATTACTAAATCAGAACAAATGTCAGAAAAATTAGAAAACAGAAAAAGAGGGAGACTTACCTCGGCCTCCTCCCTATGCAGCTCAGCAGCAGCAGGCCGGCCCAGCCAGCAGGCGGCCCAGCCCGCCTCCTCCTCTATCGTCTTCGTCCTCGATAGAGGGAGGGGAGCGTGCCCGGCGCGCGCGGGCGCCACAGCGCCACGCCACCAGCCTCCCCGCTTGCCTGGCGCCCTCCTCGTCGCCCTGGAACGCCCGGACATCGCCACGCCCCCCCCCCCGTACCCTCTCACTCTCCCCCGATTCTTCCTCTCCTCTCCCTCGCTCTCTCTCTCTCGTGTTCGAACGCGCTGGTCGCCGCCGTTCGCCATAGCCGCCGCCACAGCCTCCCCCTCGCCTCTCCGACACGCGCAGGAGCTCCGCCCCCTCGCCCTGAAGCTCTCCGTCAAGCCACAAGACGCCGGACGCCCTGTGGAGCCGCCGTCGCCGTCGTCTTCCACCTCGGGCTATGACCACCACCGCCGTCGATTCGCTGCACGCAGGACGTGCCCGAGCCCGCTTCGACGCCCGCTACAACCGCGGTGAGCTCCGCCACCGTTCCCCTCTTTCCATTTAGCTGCCCGCTCGCCGTAGCCCTCCTCCCCACCACGGCCGAAGCTTCTCGCCGCCGTCCATGTCGCCGTCATCGTCTCGGCCCGCCTCCGCCCAAACCAAGCATCCCATCGTGCTCCCGGTGCCACGAGGGTGCCGCCGAGCCCCTCAGGTGGCCTCCCCGTGCCCCGCAGCCCGTTCCCGCTCGAAGCCGAACTCCGGCCGCCGCCCCGAGCTTCGCTCCGGCGAGCTCCGGCACCCCCGCGGCTTCCCGTCTACTCCCCTGGATGCGGACGAGCCCGGGCTACGCCCCGGTGCTCTCCGACGCCGTTCCTGTGGCCGGTATCGCGGACGCGCCGCGTCCAGAGGTCGCCGCCGATGACCTCGCCGGCCTGACGGGTGGGCCCCGTCGGACAGGTGATTAGCTTAGTGCTAATCACTGTTAACTAACCCCCCTGACACTGACAGTGGGCCCCAGCGCCGCTAACTTTTAATTAGGATTAAACTAACCTCTGTTAAACCCCCCTGTCACTGACGTGTGGACCCCACACGTCAGGTTTGACCCCAGTCAGCCGCAGTTGACTGCTGACGTCATGCTTACTCAATGCTGACGCAATATATATTTTCTGGAATTAAAATAATTCAGGAAATTCCAGAAATTGATTTAAACTTCAAAAATTCATATCAATTCAACCGTAGCTCAGATTAAAATAAGTTATATATGAAAAATTATCAGAAAAATGTAATCTATCCATCTGTACTAGTTTCATGCATGACAAACCAACTTATACTTGCTGTATAGGTGAAAACACATTATGGCATATATAAGAGCTTACTTTGGAGTTGCATTTGAGCTTATGGTTCAAATGGACTTCACACCAAATGATTACTAGTTGCATTAGCTCAAACAACCTCACATCCTCATGCCATGTTCATGCATCATATTGTTGCATATTTTTGTGTATTGATTGCCGACACTGTTCCTTCTCGATAGGTCCTGCTCCGGAGCTATTCCAGAGTACCTGTCTGTGAAGCAGTGCCTCCTCTGTTGATTTACCAGGCAAGCAAACCCCCTTGTTCATTTCGATAAAACCCTACTCTCTCGCTCCTGCTCTCAGTTATTGCATTAGGACAACAACGATTCATCTGCTACTTTGTGCTGCGGTAGTTGAACCCATTCCTCTGCATGACCTGTCATTGCCACAGTAAATAGTTGAAACCCACTAGCATGTGTAGGAGTTGATTGAAGCCACTGATGTGTTCCTACCATGCTATGCCTGCTATTGCCTAGAGTTGTGTCAGGTCTGATTCATTGGGAATGAATTGGAGTGTTACGATATGTTCTGGTGCTGAGAGTTAAGTGTGTGAACATGATTTGGTAAAGGTAGCGGTGAGAGGCCATGTAGGAGTACATGGTGGGTTGTCTCATTGGAACCGTCCTTAAGCACCGAGTTCTATGTATGTTGTCCAATGACTCGATACTACCACACATTGGAATGCTTAAGTGCCCCTCTCGACTTATTAACCGACCTGATCTCTGTCCAGGAGTCGCAACTAGTTTCTGGTGTTTGTAGGTAGTGCTATTTTTCTACCAAGTGGCACCCGGCAGGGTGGGCTTGGGACAGACTAGGCACAGGTGGCACGGTGTACCAAGTGGCACCCGGATGGTGGGCTTGGGAACCCTGCTCACATCGCTTGGGGCCGTGAGCGACACCCCGGCCGGATCTCCTTGCGGATGGAACCCGAATAGGCGATAAACCTGGACTAGAGTCTTGTGTGGTTAGTCAGGTCGTGGCCGACACCCTCGCCAGGCTTCCGCTTGAAGTTTGCCGAGATACATGACGTGTACATGGCGGTAAGTGGCGAGAGCGTGTGTGAAGAAGTACACCCCTGCAGGGTTAACATGATCTTTTCGAATAGCCGGGTCCGCGGTTATGGACTTCTTGGATGCTTACATGGTACATAGACAACTTGAAGTGGATACTCTAAAATGCTCAAGACAAGTGTGAGTGCTATGGATGGCCTTCTCGTAGGGATACGGGGATGAATCCATAGTAGTGTATTGTGTGGTGTTTAGTGGACTCGTGTGCGCCATATCACCTCAAGAGTTTCTGGTAGTCGTAGAACAGGATAGCCACAGAGTCAAAGCTGGCTTGCTGCAACTAAACCCCACCTTACCCTCTTGATACAAATGCATGTATGATAGGATCTGATGTAAGTCTTGCTGAGTACCGTTGTACTCATGTTGCTTTATTTATGTTTTTGCAGCGGAGACTTCGGTCTTACTAGTGTCTTGTGGACTTCGACGAGTAGCTTGTACCTCAGCTACGATCTTGATCGGACATTGTAGATAGTCAGGCTTTCAGCCTTTTCCATTTATAGATGTCTATACTTAGACATGTAATGCTTCCGTTTGTTGCTTGATTGCTTTGAATGTTGGGTCATGTGACCCCTGTTTGTAATAAATGCTATGATGGCTCTTCTGAGCCTTTACCTATATGAGTTGTTGAGTTATGCTGTGATGCCATGTTGTATAGCACATACTTGCATGTTATGCGTTCGTGTAATGTGTATTGCTATGTGTGGGATCTGACTATCTAGTTGTTTATCCTTAGTAGCCTCTCTTACCGGGAAATGTCTCCTAGTGCTTCCACTGAGCCCTGGTAGCTTGCTACTACTCCGGAACACTTAGGTTGGCCGGCATGTGTCCTTCTTCGATCCTGTGTCTGTCCCTTCGGGGAAATGTCACGCGATGAATACCGGAGTCCTGTTAGCCTGCTACAGCCCGGTTCACCGGAGTCCTGTTAGCCCAGTGCTACAGCCTGGATTCACTCACTGATGACCGACACGTTCGATGCTGGGTCATGGATGCCTGTCCCTGTAAGTTAGTGCCACTTTGGGTTTACGACTAGCCATGTCAGCCCGGGCTCTTTATCATATGGATGCTAGCGACACCATCATATATGTGTGCCAAAAGGCGCAAACGGTCCCGGGCAAAGGTAAGGCGACACCCGTGGGGATACCGTGTGTGAGGCCGCAAAGTGATATGAGGTGTTACAAGCTAGATCGATGTGGCATTGAGTCGGGGTCCTGACATGGCGACTCGGACTTAGTGGTCCAACAGTCATCTGGCGACTGGGACGCCAAAGATGTGAACATGGCAAGTTACCGTTTCCTTGTGCAGCAACTCGGCGGGTATTTCGAGGGGTGCGAGTTCCTCCATGTGCCAAGAAACGACAACGACCAAGCAGACGCCTTGGCACGAATCGGCTCTACCCGCCAAGCAATACCATCCGGCGTCGCCCTTCAACACCTCCTCAAGCCGTCTGTCAAGCCTTCACCAGAATCAGACTCCATCTTTGTGTCGTCTCCTCCTGAAGAAGTCGGATCCGACTCCAGAGCCCCGGCAGACGGTACGGGGATTTTGGCAGATGGCTTCAAAGCCGGCACAGTCAAGGCCGGCCCAGGGATCGCAGTACCCGGCCCAGGGACTGCGTCGGCGGACTCGAAGACTCCAGAACTTGGCCCAAGAACAGCGCCAGTCGGCCTGGGGACTTCATTAACCCAGCAAGCGGTTGTTGACTGCAACCCACCGCCTCCCAGCCCAACCGCCCTCGTCCAAGTCGCAGTTCTAGCAGTCGAAGAAATAGCAGCACCCTCATGGGCCCAGCCTATCCTGAAATTCCTGGTGAGCAAAGAGCTGCCGACTGATGAGACCTCAGCTCGGCAAGTACAACGCCGAGCGGCAACCTACACCATAATCAATAGAGAGCTGGTCAGGCGCAGCGTCACTGGTGTCTACCAGCGCTGCGTAGAGCCAGAGCAAGGCCAAGCAATTCTCAAAGACATCCATCAAGGCGAGTGCGGCCACCATGCGGCTTCAAGAGTACTCGTCGCCAAAGCCTTTCGACACAGTTTCTTCTGGCCGACTGCCTTAGAAGAGGCCAAGGAATTGGTCCAAAAATGCAAAGGGTGCCAGAAGTTCAACTCCAAGCCGCACCAGCCGGCTTCTGCACTCAAGACCATCCCCATTGCCTAGCCTTTCGCAGTTTGGGGTCTAGACATGGTGGGACCATTCAAGACAGCACGAGGTGGCTTAACTCACTTACAGCACGAGGATATGCTCATCAAGGGTTCGGGGGGCGTCGGCGGCGATCTCTGCACCTTCCGCCCTCCGACCTTCACGGTCAGCCTCGATGGCTTGGATGGCGGCCTGCGAGTGCCCAGGGAAGAAGTCTACCAAGACGGAAGAAACGAAGAAGCAAGTGAAAAACCAGGAGTCGGCACGACTTATAATCGGCAGCTCGAAGAAAGAAAGTAAAGAAACTCACCATCAACGATGTCTTCAATCTCATGGAAGCCGGAGGCCAACATCGCCTCCTTGTCAGTCCAGGAGGAGCGCTTGCTCGCGAACTCGGCTAGGAGGGCGGTTTCTGCCTCTTTCCGCCTCCTTCTGCGTCTTCGCAAGCAGCCCCCTCTGCTCTGCCAATTGAGTGGCCAGCAGATCGCGCTCTGTGGCGAGCTTGCTGCACTCCTCCCCCTTGGTGCGCAATGCGGAGTTGGCATCGCTCAGCTGCTGTTGAAGAACAGCATTGGCTTCTGAAGAAAAGGAAGAAAGACGGAGTTAAGTCATCAATAAAGAAGGTCGCCGAGGAGATCCGGCCCGACTGCTCAGCAGTCGGCCCGAATCTCGGGGACTACAGCCCGCGGGTGCGCCAGCGCGCCCCCGCAAAGAGGAAAAAGGACTTACTCCGGCTCTCCACAAGTCGGCGGTCCGCTTGCCCAGCTCTTCAACATTACGATTGAAGGCAGTAACGCGGAGGTTGTGGTAGTCCTGCGACAAGTGTTTCAGACAAAAGTTAGTACCCAGAGCTCACCAATTGGAGTTCCGGGCCACCTGCTTAGCAGCCGGCCCGAAACTCGGGGACTACACCCAGTGGGTGCGCTGGCGCGCCCCCACAGAGAGGAACAAGGAAACAAGGACCAAAGAAACATCATACCCGGACGGCTTCCCGCGATGCCAGGTACGCCTTGGTGCAGTTCTGGAGGGCATCGCCCTTAGCTCGAAGCTTCGCCTGGACGTCCAGAAGCGCCTGGTTCAGTGGCCCTGTGCCACCTCCTCGCACCCACCCAATGGGCGCGGCGCTCGTTGCTTCGGCGTCTAGGATCGCCGAGCTGGTGGTGCCGGTCTCCAGGGGGCGGGGTGCCGAAGTTGCCTTCTCCAAACGGCGGCGCGTTGCCGAGCCGACTTGGAGGAGTAACCTCGCCACGGCCTCGTCTTCGGTCGGTGGCACCAGAGGGTCCGCTGGCTGTTTGCCCTGCGCACTCCCAGAAGGCGGCGGAGGCGGCGGCAGAACGATCACGTCCAGCGTAGAGGAGTCGCCGCCTTCCTTCTCCATGATGGGGTTCTCGCAGCCGGCTTCCCCAGTCTGCCCCGTGAACTCTAGAGGCGGCGGCGCAGAGTTCAGCGGGGTAACAAGCACCACCGATTGGCGGCGCGCGGCCTCCTCAGCCTGCCGCTTCGCGGCGACGGCGGCTTCGGCCTCCGCCAATTTCTTCTTGGCGGACGCCTCCGCCTTATCAGCCTCCGCCTTCTCCAGGCAGGCGGCCTCTTCCTCGTTGCGCTTCTCCTGCGCTTTCCGCTCTGTCGCCTCCCGAAGGTCAGCAGCGGGGTCAATCCGCCGAGTGGTGGCGGACGTCTCCGCTGACCCCATGACGGAGGCAGCGGCAACCCTCTCAAGAGTGAGGGGAGCCCTGAAGCAAGGGAAGCAAGTAAAAGACTCAGACAAAGCCACAAAGAAAGAATAAAGCATGGAGACGGAATACTCACGTGGACACCAGTGGCGGCTTCTTCACTTCCTTACGGAAGCGGATGGCCTTCGCAGCCGCCTCGTCCCGCCGGGTCGCCGCAGCCGAACCCTTGGGCTTCTTCGGCCGACTGCCGAACAAGGTCGGCACGGCCCTAAGCTTCTTCCTGCCGCCTGGAGCACCCGACGCGGCAGAAGAGCCTGTGCTAGGCAGGCTAGCTCCTGGCCGTTGGCGGGGAGCGACTTCTCCCTCGGCCTCGTCGTCAGGCCAGTCGGCAAAAGTGGCCGAAGGCCTGGAGCCGCCTGCTGCTCCTCCTCCTCCCTCTGCATCGTCTTCCAAAGCTGCCGCTCCTAGATCAGGGTCGTCGACGTCGCTCTCTGCCTGGTCGGCAAGGAACTCGCGGTCCGGCCCCGAGGTGCCGGCTGGTGGATGGAGGAGGGGATTCTAACCAAGGCCGACTGGTCAGGTCGCACAAAACAGACTCGGCAAGAAAGAAGACAATCCAAACAAAGAAAAGACAACTCACTACAGGCGGGGGGTTGGCGCGGGAGTACGGCTCCTTGACGAACCGCCAATCCTCCAGGAGCTTGCTGTCCAAGAGGTAGTTCACCATGTAGGCCACCTCCTCGTGAGGCATGTCCTTGGTGCACATCCGACTCGGGTCACGGTGCCCGCTCATTTGGCCTATCATGTGGGGGCGACCTTGGAGCGGGAGAACTCGGCGCGCCACGAAGGCGGCCAGCAGGTCTGGACCAGTCAAGCCCTCCGACTGTGTCAGCACTCGGAGTCGCGTGACGGCGCCGGCTCCCGCGAGCGTCAGCGACTTGGCCCGGTACGACCAGTTGGGCAGTCTCCCAGCCGGCGGGCCGGCTTCGAAAGCCGGCAGGTTGACCCAGTCGCCCCTCGCGGAGACGCTCCTGACATAGAAGTACGAGCGCTGCCACATCTTCACCGACTTTATCAGTGAGATGGCGGGGAAGGGGTTGTAGGCCCCCGACTTTCGCACGGCGATGAAAGCGCCGCATTGAGCCGGCACACCTGCAGCCTGGGTGCCGAGCTTGGAGAAGAAGAACTCCCCCCAGAGCTCGAGGGTGGGGAGGACTCCGAGGAAGCCTTCGCACAAGGCCACGAAGGCGGACAGCAGCACCACCGTGTTGGGCGTGAGGTGGTGCGGCTGGAGGTCGTAGAACTCCAGAAAAGAGCAGAAGAAGCTGCTCGCCGGCAGCCCCAACCCGTGCAGGCAGTGCGAGCGGAAGATGACCCGCTCGCCCTCCTGTGGCGCGGGGGAAATCTCCCCCCTCGGCGCAAGACGCACCCTCACGTAATCTTCATCGGGGAGCCGACGAGTCTTGCGGAGGAACTCGATGTGGTCGTCGTGAACTTCAGAGCCGTCCCAGGTGCCGGAGTGCACAGGGGGAGGCGCGGCGGCAGAAGAAGAGCTCATCGCGAGCTGATCGCCGCGGCGTTCGTCGAAGCTTGGGCGCACGGTGGAGTGAAGAAGAAGAAGAAGGAGAATAGAAAGGAGTAGTGAGAAGGAGGGGCGCGCGTGCTCTGCCGCGCCCCCTCTTTCTCCTAATTATAGCCTCATGGGCTGCGAAGCCGAGGGGGCGGTCGTGGGATTTACTGCGCCCATGACCCCACGACCCCCACGTTTCCACGAAAAAGTTACTGCGCGCAGTAACTCCACGGGAATCCCAACCGTCCGCCTGGGCCACAGCGGATCCGCTCGGACGCCGAGGCGCGGTAGTGGAAGGCCCCGCCTGCGGGCCTGTCTCATCACGCGCGTAGGCTGGCAGAATGGCCCGGCCACGAGTTATCACATGGCAGGCCTGGAACGGGCGGCAGCCTGGAGGCTTAGCCAACACGCTACTTTGATCCCACCGCGACGTTCGAAATATTGTGCGAGTCAGAGTTGGGCGAGTCCGACTCCTAGCTGGCCTGGCAGAAGTCGTCCAAGAACCATGTGTCGAGCACCCGGAAAAGAGAAACTGCTGAGGCTTCTCGGCCGATCGGCCGCGGCGTCTCACCAGCTTTGGGGACTACTGTCGGAGTATGGGCCATGGGTAGGCCAACCCGAGCCCCAGAACCTTTCAAGACATCAGGGCAGGCTGTGCCCCTCAAGACTCCGGGACGAAGAGCCACCTTCCGAGAAGTCGGCGGCAAGACGGCCGACTGCCCACTCGCGGCCGATTCCCGAGGACGACTTTAGGGTAAGCCGACTCTTGACTGGCAACTTCCAGAGAAGCCGGCCTTGGGGAGTCGGCCCACGACTCCAGCAAAACCCCATGTCCTCATCAAGAGGGACAGGACAGGGGAGTGGCTACAGTAAGGACTGCTCCCACCCCTTTCCTGAGGCAGGCATGGCTACAGTACGCCGTACTCGCGGAGATCTCCATGCGGCGTGGCACTGTTGCCATGCCAGCCCTGCCATCAGCACTGGTGGACCGAATCCTACGCCCACGACGGCTTGTCCATACGGCCTTAGGGCAGCGGGTCCCACCAGCCAGCGGGACCCTAGAAGACGGCAAGTGCGCCACCAGTCGGACTCGTTGGGAGTCGGCCCCTGGGAGTTGGCCAGCCCCCCCCCCCCCGGGCCCACGCGCCATTAACCAGATGTGGCGGAGAGTGGCAATAGTGATCGCCCGCCAGGCGGCGGGGCTATTGCAACGACTCCATGACGAAGCCTACGTCATTAGAAGCACGGCTACAGTAATGAGCAGCTGGCAAGACCCGCCCACGACGGACGCAGCCTGTCGGCTCCGTACCTGGCCAGTCGGCGGGCCCCAGCAGTCGGCCGAGAAGACGGAGGCCAGAGGCACTGACGGCTGGGCCAGTGTCCAGCCAGATTACCATTGTACCCCTGGGGGTAGGCCTATATAAACCCCCCAGGGCACCCATGCGAAGGGTTGGAATCCATTAGCCCTAGACCAGATCATATAGGAGGGAGAGAGCTAGCCTTGCCCTCTCCTACCTCTAGGAAACAGCTCAAGGAGTAATCGTGTAAACACTTTGCCATAGTGATCATGCGGAGACCCCGCAGAGCAGCAGTAGGGGTGTTATCTCCCCGGAGAGCCCTGAAGCTGGGTAAGATTCACCGGCATGCATGTCTACACCTCATCCCGTTTCCAGGCACCGGCGACATTCTACTCGCCCCCACCATGCTAAGCCATCCTTTGGCATATGTCGCACCCAACCCCCGACATTTGGCGCCCACCGTGGGGCATGGTGCACCGCCGTCCGAAGACCTATTCTAGACGGGAACCCTTTTCCTCCCTGGCGAGCGTAGCCAGCCAGGCACGCCAAACGCAGTTTGCGCCGACGCGTTGCGCGGCGTGGAGATCGCCTGCGCAGCCAGCTGCCTCGCCGAACTTGTCGGCGAGGTTCGCCTCTCCGACGAACCTGCATCCAACACGGGCACGGGCGGCTCCGAGAGCCTCCTCGCGGGCCTCCTCGATCAACTTCACGTCTTTGGCGAGCCTGCCGTGGACTTGGAGTCTTTAGGCTCCACCGACCGGATGCTGGTCGACTCCGACACCGCGTCGCTCGACGCGTTTCCCACTAATGTGGCGGTCTATGACGAACCTCTCCCTCGTGCGGGGAGCGATAGAAGCACCGTCACCGAGGTGCTCGTCATTAGCCATGACGAGCCTCCCAGCGGAGGAGCGCATGACCCACTTGGCGCGGCGCTGCAAGACCTAACTATGCCCATTCCGGAAGACGCTGACACGGAGAAGTTGGAGGCGCACCGCCTTCAGCTCGTCGAAGGTGCGATGAAGCTGGCTAGTATGAGACGCTTGTCGGAAGCCTACCAGCGAGAGATGGATCGCGCTGTTGGCGGCTCGCCGGCCCCAGCGCGGCCCAGCCGCCTTGGCGCGGTCCAGCAGCGTGGCGTAGCCATCGCCGACCCGTTCGGGGCAAGCCGCCCTGTGTATGCAACACCAGCGGAGAACATCCGAGCCGACCAGGGCATGATGTTTCCGGCCACTACTTCTATTGTTATACTAATGCTTACTGCTTCTATTGTTATCTTTTTAAGCATGACCGAATGGATGATAAATTTGGGCATGATGTTTTCTCCAAATTGGGTTTTGACTGTTGGAAAAATGCGGTTGCAGCATTCCGTAAACATGTTGGTCTGACATGTAGCATCCACAATATTTCAAAAACAGCATGTGATGATTTTAAAAATCAAAGGGCAAGTGTGAAAAGTAAAGTTACAACTTACAGCAAAGGTTCACTAGTCAAGTATGAAACTCGTGTGGATACATCTTTGGGCATTGTAAGTTATCTAGCATTGCAAGGTGAACTGTTTCTTGGGCATGATGAATCCAGTACTTGTTTGAACAAGGGGAACTTTTTAGAGTTACTTGATTGGGTGAAAGAAAGAATTCCAGAAGTGAAGGTTGCATTTGATGAGCAATGCCGTAATAATGCCAAAATGACTTCCGGAAAAATTCAAAAAATCCTCTTCTCATTGTGCACAAGCGGTCACCAAAGCAATCAAAGAAGAGATGGGTGATTGTCTTTTCTCTGTTCTTATTGAAGAGTGTCATGATATATTGGTGAAAGAATAAATGGTCGTGGTAATCAGGTACGTGTTTAAGTTTTTAAATGTCTATGTGCTTTTTGATCATTTTGTTCCATGTAGAGTGGTCAACTAATTATATGACTTTTTGTAGGTATTTGAGCAAACAAGGAGAGACTATTGAACGCTTTTTAGCTATTAAGCATGTTCCGCACACAACATCTGCTTCTTTAAAGAAGGCATTGTTGGAGGCTTTTGCTAAAAATGGTCTAGTTGTTGCACGACTACGAGGGCAAGGGTATGACGGGGCATCTAATATGAGAGGAGAATCCAATGGCCTTCAGAAGTTAATTCGAGATGAGAACCCATATGCTTTCTATATCCATTGCTTTGCCCATCAATTGCTGTTGGTAGTTGTTGTTGTTTCGAGATGCTGCAAGGGTGTTGAGGATTTTTTTTTGAATATGTGACCATGATTGCTAATCTCAGTACTTCATCTTGCAAGAGGAAGGATAAATTGCTTGACAAGCAAAAAGAGGTTCTTTTGGATAAGATTAAGAGTGGTGAGATGCCGACGGGAAGAGGGAAAATCAAGAAACATCCTTGGTCAGACCTGGAGATACAAGATGGGGCTCTCATCACACAACCTTATCTCGCATTGAATCAATGTGGGATGCAGTCATAGAGGTTTTGGGCATTGTTGAGGATGATGTGTGTGTTCCATGTAGGGCTGGAGGTTTGGTTCATCAAATGGAGACTTTTAGCTTTGTGTTCATCCTGAAGATGATGCTAAAAATCCTTCGCATGACAAATGATTTGTCTCTTCTATTGCAAAAGAAGGATCAAAATGTTGTTCAGGTATGTGATGGAACATGCTATATGTATCTAGTCTGCTTGATATGTTTTGTTCATGTAAACATACATGCATCTAAAATTGTAATTGTCTCATTTCAGGCAATGTTAACGGTTACGGATGTGAGAACACGTTTGATCAACTGGAGAAATAATGGTTGGGAGCCACTCTTGGAAGATGTCAAAGCCTTTTGCACCAAAAATGACATTCCCATACCAAATATGGATGACATCTTTACAAAGTGGGGGAAATCAAGAAAAGGTGGACGAAACAATGTCATGGCTGACCATTTTTCCCGTGTGGACACCTTCTATGCTGCCATAGACTCCATCACCATAGAGTTTGATCATCGTTTTAATAAGCTATCTTCAGAGCTGCTCCAGAACTTCTCTTGTCTTGACCCTAGAAACTCCTTTTCTAGGTTCAATGTGAATAAGCTTGCTAGACTCATAGAGATTTATCATGAGGATTTCTCAGATTATGAATGTGAACATATAGTTGATAACCTAGAGCTATTCATTATCCATATGAGAAGAATTGAAGACTTTAGAGCTTGTCATGATATTGCAAGTCTAGAAAAAAAGAAGGTTGAACTTGAAAGGCATGTCATGTTTCCTGCTGTTTATCGCCTCATTGAGTTGGCATTGCTACTACCGGTAGCGACGGCAACAGTTGAAAGAGCCTTCTCATCAATGAAAATCATCAAGACTGGGGTTGCACAGCAAGATGTGTGATGGCTGGCTAAATGACTTGATGGTGTGTTACATTGAGCAAGAGATCTTCAAAAGTATTGATCTCAATAAAATTAAGGAAGATATTCAGAAGGAGGGTAGGGCACTGCCATTGCCTGGGTCTTCTACATGCCACTAAATGCTTCATTATCGGTATGTTTTAGGTTGTTTTTCTATTGAAACATGTCTGCAATTTTGATGTATTTGGTTATTCGTTTGTAGTGTGCACTGTTAGTGTGTATTGACTCCTTTGATTTGCATAAAGAAAAATCTTAGTGAGACTTCGCCCCACCTTAATTTTTTTTTCGTGGTCCGCCTCTGGTCCTAACCCTAAACTCCAACTCGGCCCTACCGATACTTTCTATCCGGAACCACTGAGTTCATCTTGACATAGCCACTGCCAGAAACCCTAATAGTTCGGTCACACCGATACGGATCTCGCTCCCACCGAGATGGCCTTGCCAATGCTCCGTGACTTGTTGCATTCACTTCGGTCTCACTGAGTTGTTGCGATCGGTCCCACCGAGCTGGCTTGACATATTATCTGTTGCCCGTTGCACTCACTTCAGTCCCACCGAGATGATGCAGTCAGTGCCATCGAGATGAAGTTTGCCCTTAGCCCTAGCACATCCATCCCACTAAGTTGTTCCAGTCGGTCCCACCGAGATTCCTAAGGTTCATATTTTTGATCAAATCTGTGTCACTGAGTTTCCTAATTGGTCCCATCGAGATGAGTCAAAAGTTTGTAACGGTTGAATTTTGTGTGGAGGCTATATATACCCCTCCACCCCTTCTACCTCATTGAGGAGAGCCATCAAAACTTGCCTACACTTCCACCATTCATTTTCTGAGAGAGAACCACCTACTCATGTGTTGAGATCAAGAGATTCCATTCCAACCATTTGAACCCTTATTTCTAGCCTTCCCCAAGTTGATTTCCTTCAAATCCCTCTTCCGCCATAGCCAAACCTGTGAGAGAGAGTTGAGAGTTGGGGAGACTATCATTTGAAGCACAAAGAGCAAGGAGTTCATCATCCACACATCGTCGATTACCTTTTGGAGAGTGGTGTCTCCTAGATTGGTTAGGTGTCACCTGGGAGCCTCCATCGTGATGTGGGGTTGAACCAATAAGTTTGTGAGGGCAAGGAGATAGCCTACTTCGTGAAGATCTACCCAAGTGAGGCAAGTCCTTCATGATCGATGGCCATGGTGGGATAGACTAGGTTGCTTCTTCGTGGACCCTTTGTGGGTGGAGCCCTCTGTGGACTCGCGCAACCATTATCCTTCGTGGTTTCAAGTCTCCATCAACATGGATGTATGATAGCACCACCTATCGGAACCACACCAAAAATCTTCGTGTCTCCGTTGCATTTTCTTTCTCCAAACCTTTTCCTTTACCTTCATATGCAATGTTTTACTTTCCACTGCTATACTCTTAGAATTGCATGTGTAGGTTTATTGCTTGACTTATCATAATTGCTAAAAATCTACCCACAACTAAAATTGGAAAAACGATAGATTTTTATTTGGTCAAGTAGTCTAATTACCCTCTCTAGACATACTTTCGATCCTACAAGTGGTATCAGAGCTTTGGTCTCCATCAGCCTTGATTTCCATAGCTTTGGTGATCATAGCCTTGGTTTCACAACCTAGGAGAGTATGGCGTCCAACGAGGGTAAATATAAACATAGAGGTTGTTACTTTGATGGTACAAACTTTGCTAGTTGCAAGCATAATATGAAAATGCATATTCTCGGTCATAACCACACCGTTTGGGTTGTTATGCGTGTTGGCTTGCAAGGTGAATTGTTTGAAGATGGTAGAGATATGGATCATGAAGCGACCACGGAAGAATTTAATATGTTGCAATACAATTCTCAAGCTTGTGATATTTTATTCAATGGATTGTGCCCCGAGGAATTCAACAAAATCAGCTGCCTTGAGAATGCACATAAAATTTGAGATACTTTTGTTGATATGCACGAAGGTACCGAGTCGTCGAGGAATCCATGTTGGATGTGCTTCAAAGTCAACTTGACAAGTTTAAGAAGAAGGATGGTGAAGGAGTCACCAAAATGTACTCATGGCTTGCTCTCATCACAAATGAGATTGTCGGCGTAGGAAGTGAAGAGATGACCGACAAATTCATCATTAAGAAGATCCTTAGAGCCTTGGATGGAAAATATGATACTGTGTGCACATTGATCCAAATGATGCCCAATTGCAAAGATATCAAGCCCACGGAAGTTATTGGAAGAATTTTTGCCCATGAGATGTCACTCAAGGATAAGGAAGAGCTTCACAACAAGTCAAGTGGTGCTTACAAAGCTTCAAGTGATGCTCCTACAACATCAAGTGAAAAGCAAGTGTCCAATGAAGAATTGAGCTTATTGGTGAAGAATTACAACAAATTCTATAAGAGTAGAAGCGAAGAGAGAAGCTCCAAGTCAAGGTCCTACAATGACAAAAGATCTTCTAGTCATGATCGTAATTGCTACAATTGTGGAAGACCCGAAAACAACTCAAATGAGTGTATGGCTCCCTACAAAAGAATAGAAGACTCACCAAAAAAGAGAAGTAGAATAGATGAATCACCTCCAAGAGAGAGAAGGAGTAGATATGATATCGTTATGAACGATTACCCTCTCGAAGAAGCAAGGATTCAGAAAGGAAGGACAAGTCATCAAAGAGCTACACTATACGACGACATCAAGCTCACCTTGGTGAATGGGTTTCCGGTTCCGACTCTGACAACTACTCGGAGAGAAGCTATCACTCCGACTTCAACTATACTCAAGATGAAGGTGTTGCCGGTCTTGCACTAGTGTCATCCAACTGCCACGACATATTTGATTCACCAAATGAAGGAATTGGAAGATGCTTCATGGCTAAAGGCCCCAAGGTATCACACCTCGAGTATCTTGATTTCGATAGTGATGAAGATGATTTGCTAGGTGATGATGATTTACTTGTTGATAAAACTAGTGATGTGAACTATAATGAACTTGCTAGTAATCATGCTAATCAAGATGAAATGAATGACAATGATACGAAGGAGATTGAGCATATAACTAAATAATTAAACACTCTTAAGTTAGCTCATGAAACAACTCAAGAGGATCATAGAGAGCTCCTAAGGACTCATGAGAACCTACGCTTCGAGAAGCTAAATTTAGAGCAAGAGAATGAGTTTCTAAAATCTATCAATGATGATCTTCGAGAGAAGAGTTCCTCTTACATTGTCAAACATCTCCTTTTGTCTACCTATATGCCACAAGTAAAATCTAGCAACAAGAGCAAGAAAGATTCTTCTTCTAGTAGTAACAATAACCATGCTAAATCCAATATTGTTGCTTCTAGTGGTTCTCTTGATACCACTAATGATTCTCTTAGCCAAGTTACACTTGAGCAAGAAAAAAGTTTATTAAAGGGAATTATGGAGAAAGGTGTTTATAAGAGCCTTGCCAGGAGTAAGCAATTTGAGAAAATTGTTCGCAAGCAAGGAAGGCACCGAAAGAATCAAGTTATTAGTTTTGAACGAAAGTTCAATGCCAATGGAGTTGAATTGGAAGAAGATCAATACCCCAGGACGAAGTTTGTTCCTCAACAAGAGAAGTATGACTCCACTTCTTTTAAGGGAACACAAGCTCAAGATGATCTTCCACCACAAGACCACAAGCTAAAAGGCAAGGACAAGTGCTACCTCTTGAGAACTGCATTGGTTTTCCCTTGAAGAGGAAAGGGTGATGCAGCAAAGTAGCGTAAGTATTTCCCTCCGTTTTAGAGAACCAAGGTATCAATCCAGTAGGAGGCCACACGCAAGTCCCTCGTACCTACACAAACAAATAAGAACCTCGGAACCAACACGATAAAGGGGTTATCAATCCCTTCACGGTCACTTACGAGAGTGAGATCTGATAGAGATAATAATGATAAGAAAAATATTTTTGGTATTTTTATGATATAGATTGAAAGTAAACATTGCAAAATAAAATAGATTGGAAACTTATATGATGGAGAATAGACCCGGGGGCCATAGGTTTCACTAGTGGCTTCTCTCAATATAGCATAAGTATTACGGTGGGTGAACGAATTATTGTCGAGCAATTGATAGAAAAGCGAATAATTATGAGAATATCTAGGCAAGATCATGTATATAGGCATCACGTCCATGACAAGTAGACCAACTCCTGCCTACATCTACTACTGTTACTCCAAAAATCGACCGCTATCCAGCATGCATCTAGAGTATTAAGTTCATAAGAAAAGAGTAACGCCTTAGGTAAGATGACATGATGTAGAGGGATAAACTCAAGCAATATGATATAAACCCCAGCTTTTTATCCTCGATGGCAACAATACAGTACGTGTCGTTTCCCTTTCTGTCATTGGGATCGAGCACCACAAGATGGAACCCAAATCTAAGCACTTCTCCCATTGCAAGAAAGATCAATCTAGTAGGCCAAACCAAACTGATAATTCGAAGACACTTGCAAAGATAACCAGTCATGCATAAAAGATTTCAGAGAAGAATCAAATATTGTTCATAGATAGACTTGATCATAAACCCAAAATTCATCGTATCTCGACAAACGCACCGCAAAAAGAGTTACATCGAATAGATCTCCAAGAAGATCGAGGAGAACTTTGTATTGAGATCCAAAGAGAGAGAAGAAGCCATCTAGCTACTAGCTATGGATCCGAAGGTCTGAAGTAAACTAGTCACACATCATCGGAGGGGCCATGGAGTTGATGTAGAGGCCCTCCGTGATCAATGCCCCCTTCGTCGAAGCTCCGAAAAAGGCCCCAAGATGGGATCTCTTGGGTATAGAAGGTTGCGGCGGTGGAAATAGGGTTTCGTGGTGCTCCTGGATGTTTTCGGGGTATGTGAACGTATATAGGAGGAAGAAGTAGGTCGGTTGAGCCACGAGGGGGGAGGGCGCGCCCAGGGGGGTAGGCGCGCCCCCTGCCTCGTGGCCACCTTGTTGGTTGCTTGACGTCCACTTCGAGTCCTCTGGATCACGTTTGTTCCAAAAATCATGCTCCCGAAGGTTTCATTCCGTTTGGACTCTGTTTGATATTCCTTTTCTGCGGAACACTCAAATAGGCAAAAAAACAGCAATTTGCACCGAGCCTTGGGTTAATAGGTTAGTCCCAAAAATAATATAAAAGTGTAAAAATAAAGCCCATTAACATCCAAAACAGATAATATAATAGCATGGAACAATAAAAATTATAGATACGTTGGAGACGTATCAAGCATCCCCAAGCTTAATTCGTGCTCGTCCTCGAGTAGGTAAATGATAAAAACAGAATTTTTGATGTGGAATGCTTTCTAGCATATTCTTCAATGTATTTTTCTCTATTGTGGCATGAATGTTCAGATCTAAAAGATTCAAGATAAAAGTTTATTGTTGACATAAAAATAGTAATACTCCAAGTATGCTAATCGAGCAATTATGTCTTATCAAAATACCATAGCCAAAGAAAACTTATCCCTACAAAATCATATAGTTTGGCCATGCTTCATTTTCGTCACACAAAATGCTCCCATCATGCACAACCCCGATGACAAGCCAAGCAATTGTTTCATACTTAGCCTTTTCAAACTCTTTCAACTTTTACGCAATATATGAGCGCGAGCCATGGACATAGCACTATGGGTGGAATAGAATATGATGATTGAGGTTGTGTGAGAAGACAAAAGGGAGAAAGTCTCACATTGACGCGGCTAATCAATGGGCTATGGAGATGCCCACCGATTGATGTCAATGCAAGGAGTAGGGATTGCCATGCAACAGATGCACTAGAGCTATAAATATATGAAAGCTCATCAAAGAAACTAAGTGGGTGTGCATCCAACTTGCTTGCTCACGAAGACCTAGGGCATTTGAGTAAGCCCATCATTGGAATATACAAGCCAAGTTCTATAATGAAAAATTCCCTCTAGTATATGAGAATGACAAAATAAGAGACTCTCTATCATGAAGATCATGGTGCTACTTTGAAGCACAAGTGTGGAAAAAGGATAGTAACATTGTCCCTTCTCTCTTTTTCTCTCATTTTTTTATATTTGGGCCTTATTTTCTCTCTCTTTTTTGGCCTCTTTTTTTTCGTCCGGAGTCTCATCCCGACTTGTGGGGGAATCATAGTCTCCATCATCCTTTCCTCACATGGGATAATGCTCTAATGATGATCATCACACTTTTATTTACTTACAACTCAAGAATTACAACTCGATACTTAGAACAAAATATGACTCTATGTGAATGCCTCCGGCGGTGTACCGGGATTGCGATGAATCAAGAGTGACATGTATGAAATATTAAGCATGGTGGCTTTGCCACAAATACGATGTCAACTACATGATCATGCAAAGCAATATGACAATGATGATGCGTGTCATAATAAATGGAACGGTGGAAAGTTGCATGGCAATATATCTCGGAATGGCTATGGAAATGCCATAATAGGTAGGTATGGTGGCTGTTTTGAGGAAGATATAAGGAGGCTTATGTGTGATAGAGCGTATCATATCACGGGGTTTGGATGCACCGGCGAAGTTTGCACCAACTCTCAAGGTGAGAAAGGGCAATGCACGGTACCGAAGAGGCTAGCAATGATGGAAGGGTGAGAGTGCGTATAATCCATGGACTCAACATTAGTCATAAAGAACTCACATACTTATTGCAAAAATCTACAAGTCATCAAAACCAAGCACTACGCGCATGCTCCTAGGGGGATAGATTGGTAGGAAAAGACCATCGCTCGTCCCCGACCGCCACTCATAAGGGAAGCAATCAAAGAACGCCCCATGCTTCAAATTTGTCACATAACGTTTACCATACGTGCATGCTATGGGACTTGCCAACTTCAACACAAGTATTCATCAATTTCACAATTACTCAACTAGCACACCTCTAATATTACCACCTTTATATCTCAAAACAATCTATCAAGCATCCAACTTCTCTTAGCATTTAAAATTTATAACCAAAGTGAATTACCATGCTGTTCTAAAGGACTCTCAAAATGATATAAGTGAAGCATGAGAGATCAATTATTTCTATAAAATAAAACCACCGCCGTGCTCTAAAAGATATAAGCGAAGCACTAGAGCAAAAATTATCCAACTGAAAAGATATAAGTGAAGCACATAGAGTATTCTAATAAATTCCAATTCATGTGTGTCTCTCCCAAAAGGTGTGTACAGCAAGGATGATTGTGGTAAACTAAAAAGCAAAGACTCAAATCATACAAGACGCTCCAAGCTAAACACATATCATGTGGCGAATAAAAATATAGCTCCAAGTAAAGTTACCGATGGACGAAGACGAAAGAGGGGATGCCATCCGGGGCATCCCCAAGCTTAGGCTTTTGGTTGTCCTTGGATTTTACCTTGGGGTGCCTTGGGCATCCCCAAGCTTAGGCTCTTGCCACTCCTTGTTCCATAATCCATCAAATCTTTACCCAAAACTTGAAAACTTCACAACACAAAACTTAAAAGAAAATCTCGTGAGCTCCGTTAGTAAAAGAAAACAAACCACCACTTCAAGGTACTGTAATGAACTCATTATTTATTTATATTGGTGTTAAACCTACTGTATTCCAACTTTTCTATGGTTCATAAACTCTATTACTAGCCATAGATTCATCAAAATAAGCAAACAACACACGAAAAACAGAATCTGTCAAAAACAGAACAGTCTGTAGTAATCTGTAGGTTTAGAATACTTCTGGAACCCCAAAAATTCTAAAATAAATTGCTGGACGTGAGGAATTTATATATTAATCATCTTCAAAAATAATTAACTAAATATCACCCTCCAATAAAAAATGGCAGCAAATCTCGTGAGCGCTAAAGTTTCTGTTTTTTACAGCAAGATTGCAAAGACTATCCCCAAGTCTTCCCGAAGGTTCTACTTGGCACAAACACTAATTAAAAGCATAAAACCACATCTAAACAGAGGCTAGATGAATTATTTATTACTAAACATAATCAAAAAGAAGAAACAAAAATAAAATTGGGTTGCCTCCCAACAAGCGCTATCGTTTAACGCCCCTAGCTAGGCATAAAAGCAAGGATAGATCTAGGTATTATCATCTTTGGTATGCAATCCATAAGTGGATCTCATAATAGATTCATAAGTTAATTTAATTTTATTTCTAGGAAAGTCTTCCATGCCCTTCATTAACGGAAATTGGAATCTAATATTCCCTTCCTTCATATCAATAATTGCACCAACCGTTCTAAGGAAAGGTCTACCAAGAATAATAGGACATGTAGGATTGCAATCTATATCAAGGACAATGAAATCTACGGGCACATAATTCCTATTTGCAACAATAAGAACATCATTAATTCTTCCCATAGGTTTCTTAATGGTGGAATCCGCAAGATGCAAGTTTAAAGAACAATCATCAAATTCACGGAAACCTAACAAATCACACAAAGTTTTAGGAATCGTGGAAACACTAGCACCCAAATCACATAAAGCAAAGCATTCATGATCTTTAATCTTAATTTTAATAGTAGGTTCCCACTCATCATGAAGTTTTCTAGGGATAGAAACTTCCAATTCAAGCTTTTCTTCATAAGATTGCATTAAAGCATCAACGATATGTTTAGTAAAAGCTTTATTTTGACTATAAGCATGCGGAGAATTTAGCACGGATTGCAACAAGGAAATACAATCTATTAAAGAACAATTATCATAATTAAATTCCTTGAAATCCAAGATAGTGGGTTCATTGCTATTTAAAGTTTTGACCTCTCCAATCCCACTTTTATCAATTTTTGCATCAAGATCTAAAAACTCGAATCATTGGGACGCCTTCTAACTAAAGTTGACTCATCTCCAGTCCCATCATTATCAAGATTCATATTGCAAAACAAAGATTTAATAGGGGACACATCAATAACTTTTAGATCTTCATCTTATTATCATGGAAACTAGAAGAACACGCTTTCACAAAGCAATCTTTTTTAGCACGCATCCTAGCGGTTCTTTCTTTGCACTCATCAATGGAAATTCTCATAGCTTTGAGAGACTCATTGATATCATGCTTAGGTGGAATAGATCTAAGTTTCAAAGAATCAACATCAAGAGAAATTCTATCCACGTTCCTAGCCAACTCATCAATCTTAGACAATTTTTCTTCAATCAAAGCATTGAAACTCTTTTGCGAACTAATAAATTCTTTAATATTAGATTCAAAATCAGAGGGCATCTTATTATAATTTCCATAAGAATTGTTGTAGGAATTACCATAATTATTAGAGGAATTACTAGGAAACGGCCTAGGATTAAAATTACCTCTATATGCGTTATTACCAAAATTGTTCCTACCAACAAAATTCACATCCATAGATTCATTATTATTCTCAATCAAAGTAGACAAAGGCATATCATTAGGATCAGAAGAAACACTTTTATTAGCAAACAATTTCATAAGTTCATCCATCTTTCCACTCAAAACATTGATTTCTTCTATAGCATGCACCTTTTTATTAGTAGATCTTTCAGTATGCCATTGAGAATAATTAACCATAATATTATCTAGGAGTTTAGTAGCTTCTCCTAAAGTGATTTCCATAAAAGTGCCTCCCGCGGCCGAATCTAAAAGATTTCTAGAAGCAAAGTTCAATCCGGCATAAAAAATTTGTATAATCATCCAAAGATTCAAACCATGTGTAGGGCAATTACGTATCATTAATTTCATCCTCTCCCAAGCTTGTGCAACATGTTCATGATCAAGTTGCTTAAAATTCATAATGCCGTTTCTAAGAGTGATGATCTTAGCGGGAGGAAAATACTTAGAGATAAAAGCATCTTTGCACTTATTCCATGAATCGATACTATTTTTAGGCAAAGACGAAAACCAAGTTTTAGCATGATCTCTAAGAGAAAATGGGAATAGCTTCAGTTTAACAATATCAGTATCCACATCTTTCTTCTTTTGCATATCACACAAATCAACAAAGTTGTTTAGATGGGAAGCGGCATAATCACTAGTAAGGCCGGAAAACGGATCTTTCATGACAAGATTCAGCAAGGCAACATTAATTTCACAAGATTCGGCATCGGTAAGAGGAGTAATAAGAGTGCTAATAAAATCATTATTATTGGTATTGGAAAAGTCACACAATTTAGTATTATCTTGAGCCATCGTGACGAGCAAGCAATCCAACACACAAGCAAACAAGGGACAAGCAAAAGAGGCAAACTAGAAAAGAGAAGGGGAACGACAAAAGAGGGCGAATAAAACGGCAAGGGTGAAGTGGGGGAGAAGAAAACGAGAGGCAAATGGCAAATAATATAACGCGAGGGATAAGAGTTTGTGATGGGTACTTGGTATGTCTTGACTTGTGTGTAGACTCCCCGGCAACGGCGCCAGAAATCCTTCTTGCTACCTCTTGAGCACTGCGTTGGTTTTCCCTTGAAGAGGAAAGGGTGATGCATCAAAGTAGCGTAAGTATTTCCCTCCGTTTTTGAGAACCAAGGTATCAATCCAGTAGGAGGCCACACGCAAGTCCCTCGTACCTACACAAACAAATAAGAACCTCGCAACCAACGCGATAAAGGGGTTGTCAATCCCTTCACGGTCACTTACGAGAGTGAGATCTGATAGAGATAATAATGATAAGATAAATATTTTTGGTATTTTTATGATATAGATTGAAAGTAAAGATTGCAAAATAAAATAGATTGGAAACTTATATGATGGAGAATAGACCCGGGGGCCATAGGTTTCACTAGTGGCTTCTCTCAAGATAGCATAAGTATTACGGTGGGTGAACGAATTACTGTCGAGCAATTGATAGAAAAGCGAATAATTATGAGAATATCTAGGCATGATCATGTATATAGGCATCACGTCCGTGACAAGTAGACCGACTCCTGCCTGCATCTACTACTATTACTCCACACATCGACCGCTATCCAGCATGCATCTAGAGTATTAAGTTCATAAGAACAGAGTAACGCCTTAGGTAAGATGACATGATGTAGAGGGATAAACTCAAGCAATATGATATAAACCCCATCTTTTTATCCTCGATGGCAACAATACAATACGTGTCGTTTCCCTTTCTGTCACTGGGATCGAGCACCGCAAGATTGAACCCAAAGCTAAGCACTTCTCCCATTGCAAGAAAGATCAATCTAGTAGGCCAAACCAAACTGATAATTCGAAGAGACTTGCAAAGATAACCAATCATGCATAAAAGATTTCAAAGAAGAATCAAATATTGTTCATAGATAGACTTGATCATAAACCCACAATTCATCGGATCTCGACAAACACACCGCAAAAATAGTTACATCAAATAGATCTCCAAGAAGATCAAGGAGAAATTTGTATTGAGATCCAAAGAGAGGGAAGAAGCCATCTAGCCACTAGCTATGGACCCGAAGGTCTGAAGTAAACTACTCACACATCATCGGAGGGGCCATGGAGTTGATGTAGAGGCCCTCCGTGATCAATGCCCCTCCTGGCGGAGCTCCGGAAAAGGCCCCAAGATGGGATCTCTTGGGTATAGAAGGTTGTGGCGGTGGAAATAGGGTTTCATGGTGCTCCTGGATGTTTTCGGGGTATGCGAACATATATAGGAGGAAGAAGTAGGTTGGTTGAGCCACGAGGGGCCCACGAGGGGGGAGGGCGCGCCCAGGGGGTAGGCGCGCCCCCTGCCTCGTGGCCACCTCGTTGATTGCTTGACGTACACTCCAAGTCCTCTGGATCACGTTTGTTCCAAAAATCATGCTCCTGAAGGTTTCATTCCATTTGGACTCCGCTTGATATTCCTTTTCTGCGAAACACTAACATAGGAAAAAAACAGCAATTTGCACTGGGCCTTGGGTTAATAGGTTAGTCCCAAAAATAATATAAAAGTGTAAAATAAAGCCCATTAACATCCAAAACAGATAACATAATAGCATGGAACAATCAAAAATTATAGATACGTTGGAGATGTATCAACAAGCTTCAAGAAGAGATTGACTCGTCTGAAGAAGCTCCTAAGGCCATGGTCAAGTGGGTTCCCAAGACTACATCAAGCTCTACTTCATCAAGTACAACTACAACTCCAAGGATTACCATCAAGTTGATGTGGGTCCCAAAGAAGAAGAACTAGAGTGTTCTTGGGGGTGACTCCGCCAACATACTTCACTCATATTCATTTTGGCAAGGACTTGTGCAATCAACTTTCATATCTTGCACTAGTTCATGGAGTCACAAACCCTCTTGTTGGTAAGAAAAGGGACAAGGTAACATAATGCTTTCATGAACATCATCATATGTGCTATTCACTCTATGTCTATGGATATCCTTGTATGTTCCTTGTGGGACTAACCCATGTAGGTATTGAAAGTGCAACCCTCAAAAGGATTGCTCCAAGTGATCTACATCAACATTGAGCATCCACATCTTCACTATCTACATGAAGTCATCGTCGACAAAACCCAAGGTTAGTTCTTCCCTCTTTAGGGGATATCACATCTAGGGGACATTTGCTCTAAAAATTGAGCTAAAGCAACTCTAAAGGTGTGAACACATTAATGCTTTATGTAAAAGTGGTAATGCCACTTGTGCTTAAATGATGAGTATGAATGATATGTCTCCAACTTATCTATAATTTATGATTGTTCCATGCTATTAAAGTATCATTCTTGGATGTTTTATACTCATTTACTAGCAACTTCATATCATTTTTGGGACTAACCTATTGACATGGTGCCCAGTGACAGTTGTTGTTTTCTGGTTGTTTAAACCTTTGCAGGATATCAATACTAAATGAAGTCCAAATGCCACGAGACATTTTGGAGATTTTTCCTAGATAGAAGACACCCGGGGAGCCAAGGAAGGCACCAGAGGAGGCCCGTGGGGCCCACTAGGCACTAGGGCGTGCCCTGGTGGGTAGTGGGGCCCACGAGAGGCTTCTCCATCGACTATCAGCTCTATAAATACTCTAAAATCCCCAAAACCCTAGGGGAGTGATACGTCTCGAACGTATCTATAATTTTTGATCGCTCCATGCTATATTATCTACTGTTTTGGACATTATTGGGATTTATTATCCACTTTTATATTATTTTTGGGACTAACCTATTAACCGGAGGCCTAGCCCAGAATTGTTGTTTTTTGCCTACTTTAGGGTTTCGAAGAAAAGGATTATCAAACGGAGTCCAAACGGAACGAAACCTTCGGCAACGTGATTTTCTCGCCGAACATGATCCAGGAGACTTGGACCCTACGTCAAGAAACAAAGGAGGAGGCCACGAGGTAGGGGGCGTGCCTACCCCCCAGGCGCGCCCTCCACCCTCATGGGGCCCCTGTTGCTCCACGGACGTACTCCTACCTCCTATATATACCTACGTACCCCCAAACGATCAGAGACGGAGCCAAAACCCTAATTCCACCGCCGTAACTTTTTGTATCTACAAGATCCCATCTTGGGGCCTTTTCCAGAGCTCCGCCGAAAGGGGCATCCATCACGGAGGGCTTCTACATCAACATCGTAGCCCCTCCGATGAAGTGTTAGTAGTTTACCTCAGACCTTTGGGTCCATAGTTATTAGCTAGATGGCTTCTTCTCTCTTTTTGGATCTCAATACAATGTTCTCCCCCTCTCTTGTGGAGATCTATTTGATGTAATCTTCTTTTTGCGGTGTGTTTGTTGAGACCGATGAATTGTGGGTTTATGATCAAGATTATCTATGAACAATATTTGAATCTTCTCTGAATTCTTTTATGTATGATTGGTTATCTTTGCAAGTCTCTTTGAATTATCAGTTTGGTTTGGCCTACTATATTGATCTTTCTTGCAATGGGAGAAGTGCTTAGCTTTGGGTTCAATCTTGCGGTGTCCCTTCCCAGTGACAGTAGGGGCAGCAAGGCACGTATTGTATTGTTGCCATCGAGGATAACAAGATAGGTTTTTTTTATCATATTGCATGAATTTATCCCTCTACATCATGTCATCTTGCTTAAGGCGTTACTCTGTTTTCATGAACTTAATACTCTAGATGCATGCTGGATAGCGGTCGATGAGTGGAGTAATAGTAGTAGATGCAGGCAGGAGTTGGTCTACTTGTCTTGGACGTGATGCCTATATACATGATCATACCTAGATATTCTCATAACTATGCTCAATTCTTTCAATTGCTTAACAGTAATTCGTTCACCCACCGTAAAATACTTATGCTCTTGAGAGAAGCCACTAGTGAAACCTATGGCCCCCGGGTCTATCTTCATCATATTAGTCTTCCAATACTTAGTTATTTCCTTTGCTTTTTAATTTGCTTTTATTTTACTTTGCATCTTTATCACAAAAATACCAAAAACATTATCTTATCATATCTATCAGATCTCACTCTCGTAAGTGACCGTGAAGGGATTGACAACCCCTTGTCGTGTTGGTTGCGAGGAGTTATTTGCTTTGTGCAGGTACGAGGGACTCGCGCGTAGCCTCCTACTGGATTGATACCTTGGTTCTCAAAAACTGAGGGAAATACTTACGTTACTTTGCTGCATCATCCTTTCCTCTTAAAGAAAATCCAACGCAGTGCTCAAGAGGTAGAAGGGAGTGGATGAAACACAATTCCAGCCGCCGCAAGTTCCAGAACCACGAGATCCAATCTGGAGGGCTTTTCACGCACTCTTCCAGAGGGGTCAACGATCACGGAGGGGTTCTTCATCATCACCCTTGCCCCTTCGATGATGCATGAGTAGTTAACCATAGACCTATGGGTCCGTAGGCAGTAGCTAGATGGCTTCTTCTCTCTTTTTGATCTTCAATACAATGTTCTCCTCGATGTTCTTGGAGATCTATTTGATGTAATGAGTTTTTGCGGTGTGTTTGTTGGGATCCGATGAATTGTGAGTTTATGATCAGATCTATCCATGAATGTTATTTGAGTATTTGTTGAACTCTTTTGTGCATGATTGTTATAGCCTCGTATTTCTTCTCCGAAACTTTGGTTTGGTTTGGCTAACTAGATTGATTTTTCTTGCCATGGGAAGAGGTGCTTTGTGATGGGTTCGATCTTACGGTGCTCAATCTCAGTGACAGATGGAGACATGACATGCATGTATTGTTTCCATTAAGGATAAAAAGATGGGGTATATTCCAACATGAATAGATCTTGTCTACATCATGCCATCGTTATTACTGCATTACTCCGTTTTTCCATGAACTTAATACACTAGATGCATGCTGGATAGCAATCGATGTGTGGGTAATAGTAGTAGATGCAGGCAGGAGTCGTTCTACTAATCTTGGACGTGATGCCTATCTACATAATCATTGCCTTGCATATCGTCATAATTATTTGTTTTTCTGTCAATTGCCCAACAAAAATTTGCTTACCCACCGTATGCCATTTTCTCGAGAGAAGCCTAGTGAAATCTAAGGCCCCGGGGTCTATTTCCTATCATATTAAAACCAAAAATACCTTTCTGCACTTTTTCTTTATTTATTATATTTTTGTGTTTTTGCTAGATCTATTTATCCAATCTCATACAATTTAATCTATCTCAACACCGAGGAGGGATTGACAACCCCTCTTACACGTTGGGTTGCAAGTTTTTGTGGTTTGTGTGAAGGTGATGTTTACATAGTGTTGCTTGGTTTTCCTACTAGATTGATAACCTATGCTTTGTGAGTAGTTACGTTTGTTCCTGAGGATATGGGAGAAGTCTTGTTATAAGTAATCATGTGAATTTGGTATTCGTTCAATATTTTGATGAGATGTATGTTGTCTCTCCTCTAGTGGTGTTATGTGAACGTCGACTACATGACACTTCACCATTATTTGGGCCTAGGGGAAGGCATTGGGAAGTAATAAGTAGATGATGGGTTGCTAGAGTGACAGAGGCTTAAACCCTAGTTTATGTGTTGCTTCGTAAGGGGCTGATTTGGATCCATATGTTTCATGCTATGGTTAGGTTTACCTTAATAATTCTTTTGTAGTTGTGGATGCTTGCGAGAGGGGTTAATCATAAGTGGGAGGCTTGTCCAAGGAAGGACAGCACCCAAGCACCATTCCACCCACATATTAAATTATCAAAGTAACGAACGCGATTCATATGAGCATGATGAAAACTAACTTGACAACAATTTCCATGTGTCCTCGAGAGTGCTTTGCATTATATAAGAGTTCGTCCAGGCTTGTCCTTTGCTACAAAAAGGATTGGCCACCTTGCTGCACCGTGTTTAATTTTGTTACTTGTTACCCGTTACGATTTTATCTTATCACAAAACTAACTGTTACCGATAATTCCAGTGCTTCCAGAGAATACCTTGCTGAAAACCACTTGTCATTTCCTTCTGCTCCTTGTTGGGTTCGACACTCTTACTTATCAAAAGGACTATGATAGATCCCCTATACTTGTGGGTCATCATGCGCGCATGATAGCAACGGTCACTGTTCATCGAGGGGTGATACACCGGCTGGCTACTCTCGCACGGGGGCTCGATCAGCTTCAGTAAGTAGCAGCAGTGATCGATGGCTCGGGTTCAGTTAGCAGCAGTAACGAAGGAATTGCTCGGGTTTAGTCAGCAGTGAATGAATCGCTCGGGTTCAGTTGACAGCCAACGGATCGATCGCTCGGGTTCAGTAACGTACGATTGCTCGGGCTCAGTTAGCCAACGCCTCACACACACGCGCGTACATGAGAGAAACGCACAAACCACAATGCATCGCTCGGCCCCGACCACCCACCATAACCAGGAACTCCGCGATATTTTCCTCGCCCTCACTTCTACCATGATTTTTTCCGTCATGGACGGCCCAAAGAATGTCGTGCGGCTGCGTCTCCGGCTTGCCCAGGATGAAAAGCCCATTTTCGGTCATGATTTTTTGTCATAGAAGTAGGAGCCCACCACATCTATGACGATACCGGGTTTTGTCATAATGATCATCATAGAAGTGTCATAAGCATGACAGGAAAAAAATTCGTTTGGCCCAAAATGTCACGGATGTGTCTTTTTTTGTAGTGTATCCACATGCAAGACATACATCAAGTGGTCTCAAATCCAAAAATATTCAATGCGATAGTAATGAAACCTTAAAGGGAAAGACTCAAATCATCACAACAAGATAGAGGGAAGAACACCATATGATCCAACTATATTAACAAAGCTCGTGGTATATCAAGATCGAGCCAAATGAAGAACACGAGAGAGAGAGAGAGAGAGAGAGATCAAACACATAGCTACAGTACATACCCTCAGCCGCGAGGGTGAACTACTCCCTCCTCATCATGGAGACCGACGGGATGGTCAAGATGGCCTCCGGTGATGATATCCTCCTCCGGGGCGTGCCAGAAAAGGCGTCCAGATGGGGTCTCTTCAGAACAGAGGCTTGTGGCGGTGGAGTCGAAGTTCTAGGTCTATTTCTAGGGGTTTCTCTATTTATAAGAATTTTCAGCGTTGGAATCACGTGAAAAGGAGTTACGAGGGGCCCAAAGGGCAAAATCACACGACCACCCCCACGGAGTGCCGGGTTGCCTTGTCACTTCCTCGTGGGTCTTATAGTCCTCCTACGAAGCTTCGGGGGTATGTTATGTTCAAAAAAATCGTCAAAAAGTTTCGCTGTGTTTGGACTTCGTTTGATATGGATTTGCTGGAAACCAAAAACAAGCAGAAAATAGTAACTCAAATTGGGCACTAGGTTAATATGTTAGTCCATGAAAATCATATAAAAATCATTTAAAAGTGCACCAAAACCATAAAAAAATATTGCTTAGATGGCATGAATACTTCATAAAATATAGATACGTTGGAGACTAATCACGCTCCGACTTTTCGACGTCGCTATTGCAAGTCACTAAACAGAAAGCTCAAGTCTTCAACGCATCCAAAGCACCTTTCTACCATTTCTTTTGATCCTCCAAGACCAACTGCCATGACATTCCCCGCCTCTCTCAATACCGTTCTAATCTATAAGTCGACATGTCCAATGGTATCGACAAAAAGCGGAGGTTCGTGCTGCACCCACTTAAAGCCGCACGGGTAGATGCACAGATGCGCACGACTGAATCCCATCCGATATAGAAAATGATGAGCGTCTTGCGCCAATATGTAGATCTCCAGCGAAGAAATCTGGAACTCATCATCAACCAGATTGTTAGTTTGGCACGAGAAGAACACTAGGGCAGCTACCTTTATTGACCAAGATCAGCGGCCCCACGCCACCAATCTATGGGACCATGTCGCCCCGGTCTCCCCAACCAACAACCGGAGCCTCAAGGCAGAGCCGGAGCGGTAGGAGAAGGCGACTCGCGTCAGCGGGCGGGCTTCACCTATGGACGGCCCTGGCGGCGGCGTGAAGTGGAAGAGCGAGTGTAGATTCCAGGGATAGGTGGCGGAAGGAGGGTCGACCAACTGCTCAACAAATCATCCACACACGCCGACCAGGAAGCCACCCAACACATCCGTGCGGGTGGCGCCCCGCTCCATGTCGAACCGGCATCCATGGCACACCAACCACTGGTCCAACAGACGCCATGACCTCTGAGCACTGGGGCTTCACATCAGGGCGGAACCTCGCCAGATCGAGCTGCCTCAGCCGGAGGCCGCTGCCCAGGACAACCGCGCATCCTCATGTGCTGCAGCAGCATGCCTACGCGGCAATAGAAGGATCCCCACGGCAGCGGACGCCCTGCATCCCAAAGAGCCGCCGGCACGCCCACGCAGTCCCACGCCACTGAAATCCGCACGCTGCGCCTAGCTGCTCACTGCACCACTACGACATGGACCTTTGTACCACACCGCTGCCCAAGCCCCACCGAGGTCGGACTCCCGTGCCAGCGCCCCCCCCCCCACCCATAGAGCAGAGCGTATCGCGGCTCCCCAACTGACGCGAGAGGAGGAACCGGCCTCGCAGGCGCTGTGATTACCCACAAGTATAGGGGATTGCAACTGTCTTTGAGGGTAGTATTTCACCCAAATTTATTAATTCGACACAAGGGGAGCCAAAGAATATTTATAAGCCTCAACTGTTGAGTTGTCAATTCAACCACACCTGAGAAGTTATCTATCTGCAACAAAGTATCAGTAGCACAGTAGTATGATAGTTTTTATAGTTGCAGTAATAGTAACAACAACAATAGTAACAGTGACAACAACAGTTTTGTAGTAGTTGGAACAGTAGCAACAACACTATTAACTTAGGAAAGATAATATGAGCAAACCGTTGGCATTGGATTAGCGATGGATATTTGTATGGATGACATTCATCATGTAACAGACACAACCTAGACCAATACACAATAGCTCCAATTCATCGATTCAATGTAAGAATGTATTCCGTATATAGTCATATGTGCTTATAATAAGAATTTGCATGACATCTTTTGTCCTACCCACCCATGGCAGTGGGGTCCTTCAGGAAATTTAAGGGTAATTAAGGCCTCCTTTTAATATAGAACTGGATTAAAACATTAAATATGATGAATACATGAACTCCTCGAATTACAGTCATCCCCGGAGAGTATTCCAATTATTATCACCTTGGGTCTATTGTTCAGAACAATAACAAGTGCATATAACTAGTAGATAGGATCAAGAACTCATATATATTCATGAAAACATAATAGCTTTAGATCTAAACTCATGGCACTCGGGCCCTACTGACAAGCATTAGTTGGGGATTCTTGCATGGAAAACAAAAAAATTATATGCACACGCAAGATCTATCCATGGAGATGCGTAGCTACGAGAGGGGGAGATCATCTACATACCCTTGTAAATTGCTAAGCGGAAGCGTTTATCAACGTGGTTGATGTAATCATACAACTTCACGGTCCATACCGATCAAGCACCGAACGCAAGGCACCTCCGCGTTTAGCACATGTTCAGCTCGATGACATTCTGGTGACAGTGGTGGTGAACCTATTCTGCGGGGCTTCGCCAAGCACAATGGTTTAGAGCGGAGGACGAACTAGAGGGCAAAGGGGCGCCGGCACACGGCTTGGGAATCATGGTCTTTGGCACCCCTCCCCTCCTATCATATATATAGGTGGAGAGGGAGAGGAGGCAGCCCTAGGCACCCCCTTTCCTTCCTTTAGGCGCGGAGGAGATAACAAGAAGGGGGTCGGCGGCTACCCTGCCTCAGGCGCGCCCCCTTCCATATTTGGTGCATGGGAGGGAAGGAAAGGGGGCCGACTGCCCTAGGGTGCCCCCTCCTTCCTTCTGGCATGTGGGCAGGGGAGGTTGAGCGCGCCCAGACCCCTTGTTGGCTGGTGCACCTCACTCCTTAGCCCATGAGGCCAACCAAGTAGGTATAACCTACCAGTGGCCTCCCGGAACCCCTTTCGGCACTCTTACGGCAATCTGGTGCATTCTGAAACCTTTCTGAAACCAGAATACCTTCATCCTATATATCAATCTTTACCACTGGACCATTCCGGAGCTCCTTGTCATGTTCGTGGTCTCATCCGGGATTCCAAATAACATTCGGTCACCAACACACATAACTCATATAATACTATATCATCAACGAACGTTAAGCGTGCGGACCCTATGGGTTCGAGAATGATGTAGACATGACCGAGACGCTTCTCCGGTCAATAACCAGTAGTGGGACCTGGATGCCCATATTGGTTCCTACATATTCTACGATGATATTTATCAGTCGAACATTTATGACAATATACGTAGTTCCCTTTGTCTGACGGTATGTTACTTGCCTGAGATTCGATCGACGGTATCTCCATACTAGTTCAATCTCGTTACTGGCAAGTCTCTTTACTCGTTCCGTAATACATCATCTTGTAACTAACTCCTTAGTTACTTTGCTTGCAAGCTTCTTGTGATTTTGTATTACCGAGAGGGCCAAGAGATACCTCTCCATCATACGGAGTGACAAATCCCAATCTCGATTCACGCAACCTCAACGGACACCTTCGGAGATACCTGTAGAGCACCTTTATGATCACCCAGTTACGAAGTGACGTTTGATAGCACACAAGGTATTCCTCCGGTATCCAGGAGTTGCATGATCTCATGGTCGAAGTAATATGTATTTGACATTAAGAAAGCAGTAGCAATAAACTAAACGCTCATATGCTAAGCTAACAGATGGTTCTTGTCCATCACATCGTTCTCCTAATGATGTGATCCCGTTATCAAATGACAATTCATGTCTATGTTCAGGAAACCTTAACCATTTTTTGATCAACGAGCTAGTGTAGTAGAGGTTACTAGGGACTTGGTATTTGCTTATGTATTCACACATGTATTTAAGTTTCTGATCAATACAATTATAACATGAATAATAAACATTTATCATGATTAATGAAATATAATAATAACCACTTTATTATTGCCTCTAGGGCATATTTCCAACAGTCTCCCACTTGCACTAGATTCAATAATCTAGATTACATAGTAATGAATCTAACACCCATGGAGTCTTGGTGTTGATCATGTTTTGCCCGCGGAAGAGGTTTAGTCAACGGGTCTGCCACATTCAGATCCGTATGTATTTTACAAATTTATATGTCTCCATCCTTGACCTTTTCACGAATGGAGTTGAAGCTTCGCTTGATGTGTTTGGTTCTTTTGTGAAACCTGGACTCCTTGCCTAAAGCACTTGCTCCAATGTTGTCACAAAAGATTGTCATTGGACCCGATGCACTGGGTTTTACACCCAGATCGGATATGAACTCATTCATCAAGACTCCGTAATGCACTGCTTCCGAAGCAGCTACGTACTCCGCTTCACATGTAGATCCCACCATGATGCTCTTCTTAGAACTGCACCAACTGACAGCTCCACCATTCAATATAAATATGCATCTGGTTTGCGACTTAGAGTCATCTAAATCTGTGTCGAAGCTAGCGTCGATGTAACCCTTTACGACGAGCTCTTCGTTACCTCCATACACGAGAAACATATCATTGGTCCTTTTTAGGTACTTCAGGATATTCTTGACCACTGTCCAGTGAGCCACTCCTGGATTACTTTGGTACCTCCCTTCCAAACTTATGGCAAGGCACACATCAGGTCTGGTACACGGCATGGCATAGATCATAGAGCCTATGGTCGAGGCATAGGGTATGACTTTCATTCTCTCTTTATCTTCTATCGTGGTCGGACTTTGAGTCTGACTCAATTTCACACCTTGCAACACAGGCAAGAACCCTTTCTTTCACTGGTCCATTTTGAACTTCTTCAGAACTTTGTCAAGGTATGTGCTTTGTGAATGTCCTATTAAGCGTCTTGATCTATCCTATAAATCTTGATGCCCAATATGTAAGCAGCTTCACCAAGGTCTTTCATTGAAAAATTCTTGTTCAAATATCCTTTTATGCTATCCAGAAATTCTATATCATTTCCAATTAGTAATATGCCATCCACATATAATAACAGAAATGCTACAGAGCTCTCACTCACTTTCTTGTAAATATAGGCTTCACCGTAAGTCTGTATAAAAGCAAATGCTATGATCACTTCATCAAAGCATATATTCCAACTCCGAGATGCTTGCACTAGTCCATAGATGGATCGCTGGAGCTTGCACACTTTGTTAGCACCTTTAGGATCGAGAAAACCTTCTGTCGCATCATATACAACTCTTCTTTAAGAAACCCATTAAGGAAAGTAGTTTTGATGTCCATTTGTGAGATTTCATAATCATAAAATGCGGCAATTGCTAACATGATTATGACAGACTTGAGCACCGCTATTGGTGAGAAAGTCTCATCATAGTCAACCCCTTGAACTTGTCGAAAACCTTTTGCGACAAGTCGAGCTTTGTAGACAGTGATATTACCATCAGCGTCCATCTTCCTCTTGAAGATCCATTTATTCTCAATGGCTTGCCAATCATCGGGCAACTCCACCAAAATCCGCACTTTGCTCTCATACATGGATCCTATCTCAGATTTCGTGGCCTCAAGCCATTTGTCAAAATCTGGGCTCATCATAGCTTCTCCATAGTTCACAGGTTCGCTGTTGTCTAACAATATGACTTCCAGGACATGATTACCATACCACTCTGGTGCGGTATGTGTATTGGTCGACCTACGAGGTTTAGTAGTAACTTCATCTGAAGTTTCATGATCATTATCATTAGCTTCTTCTCTGGTTGGTGTAGGCATCATGGGAACGATTTTCTTTGATGTTCTACTTTCCAATTCGAGAGAAGGTACAATTACCTCATCAAGTTCTACTTTCCTCCCACTCACTTCTTTCGAGAGAAACTCCTTCTCTAGAAATGACCCATTCTTAGCAACAAAGATTTTACCTTCGAATCTGTGGTAGAAGGTATACATAATGGTTTCTTTAGGGTATCCTATGAAGACACACTTCTCCACTTTGGGTTCGAGCTTATTAGGCTGAAGCCTTTTGACATAAGCATCACATCCCCAAACTTTAAGAAACGATAGCCTAGGTTTCGTGTGAAACCATATTTCATACGGCGTCGTCTCAACTAATTTAGATGGTGCCATATTTAACGTGAATGCAACTATCTCTAATGCATACCAAAATGATAAACGCAAATCGGTAAGAGACATCATAGAATACACCATATCTAATAAAGTACGGTTATGACGTTTGGACACACCATTACGCTGTGGTGTTCCACGTGGCATGAGTTGTGACACAATTCCACATTGTCTTAAATGAAGGCCAAACTCATAACTGAAATATTCACCTCCGCGATCAGATCGTAGAAATTTTATTCTTGTTATGATGATTTTCCACTTCACTCTGAAATTCTTTGAACTTTTCAAATGTTTTAGATTTGTGTTTCATCAAGTAGATATATCCATACCTACTCAAATCGTCTGTGAAGGTTAGAAAATGACGATACCCGCCGCGTGCTTCAACACTCATTGGACCACATACATCGGTATGTATTAATTCCAATAAGTCATTAGCTCGCTCCATTGTTCCGAAGAACGGAGTTTTAGTCATCTTACCCATGAGGCATGGTTCACAAGTATCAAATGATTCATAATCAAGTGATTCCAAAAGTCCACCCGTATGGAGTTTCTTCATGCGTTTTACACCAATATGACCTAAACGGCAGTGCCACAAGTATGTTGCACTATCATTATCAACTTTGCATCTTTTGGCATCAATATTATGAATATGTGTACCACTATGATCGTGATTCAACAAGAATATACCATTCATTAAAGGTGCATGACCATAAAAGATATTACTCATATAAATAGAACAACCATTATTCTCTGACTTAAATGAATAACCATCTCGCAATAAACAACATCCAGATATAATGTTCATGCTCAACCCTGGCACGAAATAACAATTATTGAGGTCTAAAACTAATACCGAAGGTAGATGTAAAGGTAGTGTGCCGACAACGATCACATCAACCTTGGAACCATTCCTGACGTGCATCGTCACCTCATCCTTATCCAATCTCCATTTATTTCGCAGCTCCTGTTTTGAGTTACAAATGTGAGCAACCGAACCAGTATCAAATATGCAGGAGCTACTATGAGCATTAGTAAGGAACACATCAATAACATGTATATCAAATATACCTTTGTTCACTTTGCCATCCTTCTTATCTGCCACGTACTTGGGGCAGTTTCGCTTCCAGTGACCATTTCCTTTGTAGTAGAAGCACTCAGTTTCAGGCTTGGGTCCAGCTTTGGGCTTCTTCATGGGAGCGGCAACTTGCTTGCCATTCTTCTTGAAATTCTCTTTCTTTCCCTTGCCCTTTTTTCTTAAAACTGGTGGTCTTGTTAACCATTAACACTTGATGCTCTTTCTGGATTTCTACCTCTGCCAGATTTCAGCATCACGAAAAGCTCGATAATCATTTTCGTCATCCCTTGCATATTATAGTTCATCACGAAGCCATTGTAGCTGGTGGCAGTGACTGAAGAATTGTTGGAAATATGCCCTATAGGCAATAATAAATTAGTAATTATTATATATTTCATTGTTCATGATAATCGTTTATTATCCATGCTAGAATTGTATTGATAGGAAACTCATATACATGTGTGGATACATAGACAACACCATGTCCCTAGTAAGCCTCTAGTTGACTAGCTCATTGATCAATAGATGGTTACGGTTTCCTGACCATGGACATTGGATGTCTTTGATAACGGGATCACATCATTAGGAGAATGATGTGATGGACAAGACCCAATCCTAAGCCTAGCACAAAGATCGTGTAGTTCGTATGCTAAAGCTTTTCTAATGTCAAGTATCATTTCCTTAGACCATGAGATTGTGCAACTCCCGGATACCGTAGGAGTGCTTTGGGTGTGCCAAACGTCACAACATAACTGGGTGGGTATAAAGGTACACTACAGGTATCTCCGAAAGTATCTGTTGGGTTGGCACGAATTGAGACTAAGATTTGTCACTCCGTGTAACGGAGAGGTATCTCTGGGCCCACTCGGTAGGACATCATCATAATGTGCACAATGTGACCAAGGAGTTGATCATGGGATGATGTGTTACGGAAAGAGTAAAGAGACTTGCCGGTAATGAGATTGAACAAGGTATCGGGATACCGACGATCGAATCTCGGGCAAGTATCGTACCGCTAGACAAAGGGAATTGTATACGGGATTGATTGAATCCTTGACATCCTGGTTCATCCGATGAGATCATCGTGGAACATGTGGGAGCCAACATGGGTATCCAGATCCCACTGTTGGTTATTGGCCGGAGAGTTGTCTCGGTCATGTCTGCATGGTTCCCGAACCCGTAGGGTCTACACACTTAAGGTTCGATGACGCTAGGGTTATAGGGAATAGATATACGTGGTTACCGAATGTTGTTCAGAGTCCCGGATGAGATCCCGGACGTCACGAGGAGTTCCGGAATGGTCCGGAGGTAAAGATTTATATATGGGAAGTCCTGTTTTGGTCGCCGGAAAAGTTTCGGGTTTTATCGGTAATGTACCGGGACCACCGGGAGGGTCCCGGTGGTCCACCAAGTGGGGCCACCAGCCCCGGGGGGCTGCATGGGCCAAGTGTGGGAGGGGACCAGCCCCAGGTGGGCTGGTGCGCCCCCCCACAAGGGCCCAAGGTGCCTAGGGTTTGGGGAGGGGGCGCCTCCACCTAGCTTGGGGGGCAAGTTTCCCCTCTCCCCCCCCCTTGGCCGCCACCCTAGATGGGTTTGGGGCTGCCGCACCCCTTGGGGTAGAAACCCTAAAGAGGGCGCAACCCCCTCCCTCTCCCCTATATATACTTGAGGACTTTTGGGCTGACAACACATGAGTTTTGACCTCTCCATGGCGCAGCCCTGCCTCTCTCCCTCCTCCTCTCTCGCGGTGCTTGGTGAAGCCCTGCAGGATTGCCACGCTCCTCCACCACCACCACGCCGTCGTGCTGCTGCTGGATGGAGTCTTCCCCAACCTCTCTTCTCCCCTTGCTGGATCAAGTCGTAGGAGACGTCACCGGGCTGCACGTGTGTTGAACGTGGAGGTGCCGTCCGTTCGGCACTAGGATCTCCGGTGATTTGAATCACGACGAGTATGACTCCATCAACCCCGTTCACTTGAACGCTTCCGCTTAGCGATCTACAAGGGTATGTAGATGCACTCCCCTTTCCTCGTTGCTAGATTACTCCATAGATTGATCTTGGTGTTGCGTAGAAAATTTTGAATTTCTGCTACGTTCCCCAACAGTGGCATCATGAGCTAGATCTATGCGTAGTTTCTATGCACAAGTAGAACACAAAGAAGTTGTGGGCGTCGATATTGTCAATTTACTTGCCGTTACTAGTCTTATCTTGATTCGGCGGCATAGTGGGATGAAGCGGCCCAGGCCGACTTTACACGTACTCTTACGTGAGACTGGTTCCACCGACTGACATGCACTAGTTGCATAAGGTGGCTAGCGGGTGTCTGTCTCTCCCACTTTAGTCGGATCGGATTCGATGAAAAGGGTCCTTATGAAGGGTAAATAGAAATTGGCATATCACATTGTGGTTTTGGCGTAGGTAAGAAACGTTCTTGCTAGAAACCTATAGCAGCCATGTAAAAACTTGCAACAACAATTAGAGGATGTCTAACTTGTTTTTGCAGCATATGCCTTGTGATGTGATATGGCCAAAAGGATGTGATGAATGATATATGTGATGTATGAGATTGATCATGTTCTTGTAATAGGAATCACGACTTGCATGTCGATGAGTATGACAACCGGCAGGAGCCATAAGAGTTGTCTTTATTTATTTATGACCTGCGTGTCAACATAAACTTCATGTAATTACTTTACTTTATTGCTAAAGCGTTAGCCATAGTAGTAGAAGTAATAGATGACGAGACAACTTCAAGAAGACACGATGATGGTGATCATGATGATGGAGATCATGGTGTCATGTCGGTGACAACGATGATCATGGAGCCCCGAAGATGGAGATTGAGAGGAGCAAAATGATATTGGCCATATCATGTCACTATTTGATTGCATGTGATGTTTATCATGTTTTACATCTTATTTGCTTAGAACGACGGTAGCTTAAATAAGATGATCCCTCACTAAAATTTCAAGAAAGGTGTTCCCCCTAACTGTGCACCGTTGCGAAGGTTCGTTGTTTCGAAGCACCACGTGATGATCGGGTGTGATAGATTCTAACGTTCGAATACAACGGGTGTAAGCCAGATTTACACAGCAAAAACACTTAGGTTGACTTGACGAGCCTAGCATGTACAGACATGGCCTCGGAACACGGAAGACCGAAAGGTCGAGCATGAGTCGTATAGAAGATACGATCAACATGAAGATGTTCACCGATGTTGACTAGTTCATCTCACGTGATGATCGGACACGGCCTAGTTGACTTGGATCATGTTTCACTTAGATGACTAGAGGGATGTCTATCTGAGTGGGAGTTCATTAGATGAACTCAATTATCATGAACATAGTCTAAATTGTCTTTGCAAATATGTTGTAGATAAATAGCTCACGTTGTAGCTCCCTGTTTCAATACGTTCCTAGAGAAAGATTAAGTTGAAAGATATTGTAAGCAATGATGCATACTAGGTCCGTAGTCCGAGGAGTGTCCTCACTGCTACACAGAAGGCTTACGTCTTTGATGCACCGCTCGATGTGCAAACCCCTACAATGTCGTCTGTGGATGTTGTGAACACCTGACAGACACATCCTGATGACTACTTGATAGTTTAGTGCACCATACTTTATGGCTTAGAATCGGGATTCCAATGACGTTTTGAACGCCATAGAACATATGAGATGTTCCAAGAGCTGAAATTGGGATTTCAGGCTCATGCCCGTGTTGAGGGGTGTGAGACCTCTGACAAGTTCTTTTGCCAACAAGATGGAGGAGAGTAGCTTAGCTAGTGAGCATGTGCTCAGAATGTCTGGGTGCTACAATCACTTAAATCAAGTGGGAGTTAAACTTCCAGATAAGATAGTGATTGATAGAGTTCTCTAGACACTATCACTAAGCTACTAGATCTTTGTGATAAACTATGACATGCAAGGGA
Organism: Triticum aestivum; assembly: GCF_018294505.1. Classification (NCBI taxonomy): domain Eukaryota; kingdom Viridiplantae; phylum Streptophyta; class Magnoliopsida; order Poales; family Poaceae; genus Triticum; species Triticum aestivum. The sequence continues at coordinate 537,687,877 of NC_057809.1, read as the reverse complement.
TGGAGTTGATCCTGGAGCTATTCGCGGTGCTTAAGACCGCAAAAGGTAGAAATCAAGAAGGAGCATCAAGTGTTGATGGTTTAACAAGACCACTGGTTTCAATAAGGGCAAGGGCTAAAAGGGAAACTTCATGGATGGCAAACCAATTGCCGCTCTAGTGAAGGAACCCAAGGTTGAACCCAAACCCGAGACTAAGTGCTTCTATTGTAAGGGGAACGGTCACTGGTAGCGGAATTACCCCAAATGCATGGTAGATAAGAAGGCTGGCAACTTCAACAAAGTATATACGTGTTATTAATGTGTACCTCACTAGTACTCCTGGTAGCACCTGGGTATTGGATACCGGTTCAGTTGCTATTATTGGTGACTTGAAGCAAAAGCTACGGACTAAACGGAGACTGGCTAAGGGCGAGGTGACGATGTGTGTTGGAAGTGTTTCCAAAGTTGATGAGATCACCATCGCACGCTCCATCTGCCTTCGGGATTAGTATTGAACCTAGATACATGTTATCAGGTGTCTACATTGAGCATGAATATGATTAGATCATGTTCATTGCAATACGGTCATTCATTTAAGTTAGAGAATAATGGTTATTCTGTTTTACATGAATGATACCTTTCATGGTCATGCACCCTATGTGAATGGTTCATTTAATCTCGGTCATGGTAATACACATGTTCACACCAAAAGATGTAGAGTTAATAATGATAGTACCACTTTCTCGTGGCACTGCCGCTTAAGTCATATTGGCGTAAGATGCATGAAGAAACTCCATGTCGATGGATGTTTGGAGTCACTTGATTTTGAATCGCTTGACACATGCGAGCCATGCCTCATGGACAGGATGAATAAGACCCCGTTTTCAGGTACAATGAAACGGGCAAGTGACTTGTTGGAGATCATGCATGCTGATGCGTGTGATCCAATGAGAATTGAAGTGTGCAGTGGATATCGCTATTTTCTCATTTTCACTGACGATTTGAGTAGATATAGGTATATCTACTTAATGAAGCACAAGTCTGAAACATTTGAAAAGTTCAAGCGATTTCAGACTGAAGTTAAGAATCATCATAACAATAAGATCATGTTCCTACGATCTGATCAAAAGGGGATTTTCTGAGTTATGAGTTTGGCAATCACTTAAGACATTGTGGAATTGTTTCACAGTTAAAGCCACCTGGAACACCACAAGGTAATGGTGTATTCGGACGTCGTAATCGAACACTATGAGATATGGTGCGATCTATGATGTCTCTTACCAATCTACCGTTTTGAGGTTATGCGTTAGAGATAGCTGCATTCACTTTAGATAGGACACCATCTAAGTCTATTGAGACGACGACGTATGAACATTGATTTGGCAAGAAACCAAAGTTGTCATTTCTTAATGTTTGGGGCTGCGATGCTTAAGGCTTCAGTCGGAGAAGCTCGAACCCAAAGCGGACAAACACATCTTCATAGGATACCCAAAGGTGACAGTAGGGTATACCTTCTATCTCAGATCCGAGGGCAAATTGTTTGTCACTAAGAACGGGTCCTTTCTCGATAAGGAGTTTCTCTCGAAAGAATTGAGTGGGAGGAAGATAGAACTTGATGAGTTTGTCGAACCTTTACTTCAACCAGAGAGTGATGCAACACAGAAAGATGTTTTCTGTGGCACCTACGTCTGTTGAAGAGGAAGTTAATGATAGTGATCATGAAGCTTCGGATCAAGTTGCTATCGAACCTCGTAGGTCGACAAGGATATGTACTACTCCTGAGTGGTATGGTAATCCTGTCTTAGATATCATGTTGTTAGACAACAATGAACCTACGAGCTATGGAGAAGCGACGGTGGGCCCGTATTCCGACAAATGGTTAGAAGCCATGAAATCCGAGATAGGATCCATGTATCAGAACAGAGTATGGACTTTGGTGGACTTGCCCGATGATCGGCAAGCCATTGAGATAAATGGATCTTTAAGAAGAAGACGGACGTGGGCGGTAATGTTACCGTCTATGAAGCTCGACTTGTGGGAAAGAGTCTTTTCACAAGTTCAAGGAGTTGACTATGATGAGAATTTCTCACCCGTAGCGATGCTTAAGTCCGTCAGAATCATGTTAGCATTAGCTGTATTTTTTGATTATGAAATCTGACAGATGGATGAAAAAACAAGTTTTCTTACCAGTTTTCGTAAGAAAAGGTTGTGTGTGATACAATAAAAGGTTTTGTCGATCCTAAGGATGCTAAAAGGTATGCTAGCTCCAGCAATCCTTCTATGGACTAGAGCAAGCATCTCGGGGTCAGAATATATGCTTTGATAGAGTGATCAAAGCTTTTAGGTTTATACAATGTTTGCTAGAAACTTGTATTTACAAGAAAGTGAGTGGGATCACTACAACATTTCTGATAAGTATATGTGAATGACATATTGTTGATTCTAAATGATGTAGAATTTCTGGAAAGCATAAACGGTTGTTTGAAGAGAGATTTTCAAAGGAAGACGTGGATAAAGCTGCTTACATATTGGGCATCAAGATCTATAGATAGATCAAGACGCCTGATGATACTTTCAAAGAACGCACACCTTGACATGTTTTTGAAGGAGTTCAAAATAGATCAGTTAAAGAAGGGGTTCTTACCTGAGTTGTAAGGTCTAAAGTTGAGTAAGACTCAAATATTGACCACGGCAGAAGAAAGAGGAAGGACGAAGGTCGTCACCTGATGTGTGCCTTGCCACATGTCTGGCAAGAGGGTACAAAGGTGATCTAGGAGTAGATCACCAGATAGCGGTCAAAATTATCCATAGAGGAATAAGGAAATGTTTCTCGGTTATGGAGGTGATAAAGAGTTCGACGTAAAGAGTTACGTTGATGCAAGCTTAACACCTATCCGGATAGCTCTGAGTAGAGATACCAGATACGTATAATGGAGCAACAATTTGGAATAGCTCCAAGTGGAGCGTGGTAGCAGCATCTATGATATGACATAAAGTTTTGCGAAGTACATAGGGATCTGAATATGGCAAGACCTGTTGACTACAACCTCTCTCACAAGCATAACATGATCAAACCCAGAACTCATTGAGTATTAATCACATAGTGATGTGAACTAGATTAGTGACTCTAGTAAACTCTTTGGATGTTGGTCACATGGCGATGTGACCCGTGAGTGTTAATCACATGGTGATGTGAACTAGATTATTGACTCTAGTGCAAGTGGGAGACTGTTGGAAATATGCCCTAGAGGCAATAATAAATTAGTTATTATTATATATTTCATTGTTCATGATAATCTTTTATTATCCATGCTAGAATTGTATTGATAGGAAACTCATATACATGTGTGGATACATAGACAACACCATGTCCCTAGTAAGCCTCTAGTTGACTAGCTCGTTGATCAATAGATAGTTACGGTTTCCTGACCATGGACATTGGATGTCGTTGATAACGGGATCACATCATTAGGAGAATGATGTGATGGACAAGACCCAATCCTAAGCCTAGCACAAAGATCGTGTAGTTCGTATGCTAAAGCTTTTCTAATGTCAAGTATCATTTCCTTAGACCATGAGATTGTGCAACTCCCGAATACCGTAGGAGTGCTTTGGGTGTGCCAAACGTCACAACGTAACTGGGTGGCTATAAAGGTACACTACAGGTATCTCCGAAAGTATCTGTTGGGTTGGCACGAATCGAGACTGGGATTTGTCACTCCGTGTAACGGAGAGGTATCTCTGGGCCCACTCGGTAGGACATCATCATAATGTGCACAATGTGACCAAGGAGTTGATCACGGGATGATGTGTTACGGAACGAGTAAAGAGACTTGCCGGTAACGAGATTGAACAAGGTATCGGGATACCGACGATCGAATCTCGGGCAAGTATCGTACCGCTAGACAAAGGGAATTGTATACGAGATTGATTGAATCCTTGACATCGTTGTTCATCCGATGAGATCATCATAGAACATGTGGAAGCCAACATGGGTATCCAGATCCCGCTGTTGGTTATTGGCCGGAGAGTTGTCTCGGTCATGTCTGCATGGTTCCCGAACCCGTAGGGTCTACACGCTTAAGGTTCGATGACGCTAGGGTTATAGGGAATAGATATACGTGGTTACCGAATGTTGTTTGGAGTCCCGGATGAGATCCCGGACGTCACGAGGAGTTCCGGAATGGTCCGGAGGTAAAGATTTATATATGGGAAGTCCTGTTTTGGTCGCTGGTAAAGTTTCGGGTTTTATCGGTAATGTACCGGGACCACCGGGAGGGTCCCGGTGGTCCACCAAGTGGGGCCACCAGCCCCGGAGGGCTGCATGGGCCAAGTGTGGGAGCGGACCAGCCCCAGGTGGGCTGGTGCGCCCCTCCCCCCCACAAGGGCCCAAGGCGCCTAGGGTTTGGGGAGGGGGCGCCTCCACCTAGCTTGGGGGGCAAGTTTCCCCTCTCCCCCCCTTGGCCGCCACCCTAGATCGGTTTGGGGCTGCCGCACCCCTTGGGGTGGAAACCCTAAAGGGGGCGCAACCCCCTCCCTCTCCCCTATATATACTTGAGGACTTTGGGGCTGACAACACATGAGTTTTGACCTCTCCATGGCGCAGCCCTGCCTCTCTCCCTCCTCCTCTCCCGCGGTGCTTGGCGAAGCCCTGCAGGATTGCCACGCTCCTCCACCACCACCACGCCATCATGCTGCTGCTGGATGGAGTCTTCCCCAACCTCTCCTTCTCCCCTTGCTGGATCAAGGCGTAGGAGACGTCATCGGGCTGCACGTGTGTTGAACGCGGAGGTGCCGTCCGTTCGGCACTAGGATCTCCGGTGATTTGAATCACGACGAGTACGACTCCATCAACCCCGTTCACTTGAACGCTTCCGCTTAGCGATCTACAAGGGTATGTAGATGCACTCCCCTTTCCTCGTTGCTAGATTACTCCATAGATTGATCTTGGTGTTGCATAGAAAATTTTGAATTTCTGCTACGTTCCCCAACAAGAACTTTGTCAATAACACTCTCAACTGGAAGATCAATTCCCAACTGAGTTAAGTGGTTGTGGTACCCAGACATCTTGAGTATGTGTTCATTGACAAAACTTTTCTCCCCCATCTTACAACTAAAGAACTTGTTAGAGACTTCATATCTCTCATCCCAGGAATTAGCTTGAAATATCAACTTCAGCTCTTGGAACATCTCATATGCTTTGTGGCATTCAAAACGTTTTTGAAGTCCCGGTTCCAAGCCGTAAAGCATGGCACATTGAACTATCAAGTAGTCACCAGATCGAGCCTGCCCGACATTCATAATGTCTGCATCAGCTCCTACAACATGTCTGTCACCTAGCGGCGCATCAAGGAAATAATTCTTCTGTGTAGCAATGAGGATAATCCTCAAGTTATGGACATAGATTGTGTAGTTGCTACCATTATCTTTCAAATTAGCTTTATATAGGAACGCATTAAAATTCAAGGGAACGGCAACACCGGCCATTGATCTACAACATAGATTTGCAAAAACTATTAGGTCTAAGTTCATGATAAATTTTAGTTCAAATAATCAAATTACTAATGAACTCTCACTTAAATCAACATCCCTCAAGTTGTCTAAGTGATACATGATCCAAATCAACTAACCCATGTCCGATCATCACATGAGATGTGGTAGTCTTCAATGGTGAACATATCCATGTTGATCATATCTACTGTATGACTCACGTTTAACCTTCGGTCTTTATTGTTCCGAGACCATGTCTGTACATGCTAGGCTCGTCAAGTTTAACCCAATTATTCTACATGTGCAAAACTGGCTTACACCCGTTGTATGTGAACATAGAGTCTATCACACTCGATCATCACGAGGTGCTTCAAAACGGCGAACTTTAGCAACAGTACATACTCGGGGAGAACACTTTTATCTTGAAATTAAGTGAAGGGATCATCTTATAATGCTACCATCGTTCTAATAAAAATAAGATGCATAATGAATAAACATCACATGCAATCAAAATATGTGACATGGTACGGCCATCATCATCTTGTGCTTTGATCTCCATCTCCAAAGCAATGGCATGATCTCCAACGTCACCGGCGCGACACCTTGATCTCCATCGTCGCGTCGGGGTCGTCTCACCAACTATTGCTTCTACTACTATTGCTAACACATAACGATAAAGTAAAGCAATTACCTGACACTTAGTGATTTACACGCAGGTCATACAATAATTAAAGACAACCCTGAGGCTCCTACCAGTTGTCCTACTCATCGACATGCAAGTTGTGAACTTATTACAAAACATGATCATCTCATACATCAACATATATCATATCACATCTTGAACATATCATATCATATCACAACATGCCATGCAGAAACAAGTTAGACATCCTCTACTTTGTTGTTGCAAGTTTTACGTGGCTGCACCTTGCAACTAGCAAGAACCATTCTTACCTACGCAAAACCACAACGGTGATTATCAAGTTGCTATTTAACCTTCTGCAAGGACCACTGTAGTAAATTTAGATTCAACTAAAGTGGGAGAAACAGACTCCCGCCAATCACCTTTATGCAAAACAAGTTGCATGTCAGTCGGTGGAACCGGTCTCATGTACGTGGACATGTAAGGTTGGTCCAAGCCGCTTCATCCCACAATGTCGCCGAATCAAAATAAGACATTGATGGGAAGCAATATGAACATCACCACCCACAACTCCTTTGTGTTCTACTTGTGCATATCATCTACGCATAGACCTGGCTCATGATGCCACTGTTGGGGAACGTTGCATGGAAAACAAAAAAATTCCACGCACACGCAAGATCTATCCATGGAGATGCATAGCTATGAGAGGGGGAGAGCATCTACATACCCTTGTAGATCGGTAAGCGAAAGCGTTTATCAACGTGGTTGATGTAGTCATACAACTTCACGATCCGTACCGATCAAGCACCGAACGCATGGCACCTCCGCGTTTAGCACACGTTCAGCTCGATGACGTCCTCGCCTTCTCGATCCAACAAGAGAGGCCAAGTAGTAGATGAGTTCCAGCAACACGAGGCGTGGTGGCGGTGGTGGTGAAACTATTCCGCAGGGCTTCACCAGGCACAACGGTTTAGAGCAGAGGGTGAACTGGAGGGAGAGGGGGCGCCGGCACACGGCCTGGGAATCGTGGTCTTTGGCGCCCCTCCCCTCCTCTCATATATATAGGTGGAGGGGAGGGGAGGCGTCCCTAGGCGTGCCCCCTTTTCCTTCCCTTAGGCGTGGAGGAGAAGGAGGGAGGGGGGCCGGCGGCTACCCTGCCTCAGGCGCGACCCTTCCATATTTGGTGCATGGGGGAAGGGAAGGGTGGCCGGCTGCACTAGGGCGCCCCCTCCTTCCTTCTGGCGTTGGGCAGGGGAGGTTGAGCGCGCCCAGCCCCCTTGTGGGCTGGTGTACCTCCCTCCTTGGCCCATGAGGCCCACCAAGTAGGTATAACCTACCGGTGGCCTCTCGAAACCCCTTCCGGCACTCTGACGGTAATCCGGTGCATTCTAAAACCTTTTCGAAACCCGAATACCTTCGTCCTATATATCAATCTTTACCTCCGGACCATTCCGGAGCTCCTTTGTCATGTCCGTGATCTCATCCAGGATTCCAAACAACATTTGGTCACCAACATACATAACTCATGTAATACTATATTGTCAATGAACGTTAAGCATGTGGACCCTACGAGTTCGAGAATGATGTAGACACGACCGAGACGCTTCTCTGTTCTATAACCAATAGTGGGACCTAGATGCCCATATTGGTTCCTACATATTCTACGAAGATCTTTATCGGTCGAACCTTTATGACAACATATGTAGTTCCCTTTGTCTAATGGTATGTTACTTCCCCGAGATTCGATCATCGGTATCTCCAAACCTAGTTCAATCTCGTTACCGACAAGTCTCTTTACTCGTTCTGTAATACATCATCTTGTAACTAACTCCTTAATTACTTTGATTCCAAGCTTCTTGTGATGTTGTATTACCGAGAGGGCCCAGAGATACCTCTCCGTCATACGGAGTGACAAATCCCAATCTCGATTCACACCAACTCAACAGACACCTCGGTGATACCTGTAGAGCACCTTTATGATCACCCAGTTACAAAGTGACATTTGATAGCACACAAGGTATTCCTCTGGTATCTAGGAGTTGCATGATCTCATGGTCGAAGGAATATGTATTTGACATTAAGAAAGCAGTAGCAATAAATTGAACGATCATATGCTAAGCTAACGAATGGGTCTTGTCCATCACATCATTCTCCTAATGATATGATCCCGTTATCAAATGACAACTCATGTCTATGTTCAGTAAATCTTAACCATCTTTTGATAAACGAGTTAGTCTAGTAGAGGCTTACTAGGGAGTTGGTATTTGCTTATGTATTCACAGATGTATTTATGTTTCTGATCAATACAATTATAGCATGAATAATAAACATTTATCATGATTAAGGAAATATAATAATAATCACTTTATTATTGCCTCTAGGATAGCAAAGTCATAGCAACATCAATCACAGAACATAGTGGATACTAGGGATCAAAACCTAACAAATTGACTCGATTACAAGACAAATCTCATCCATCTTCACCACCGTCTAGCAAGCCTATGAAGGAATTACTCACTCTTGGTGGTGAGCACATGGAATTGTTGATGAAGAAGGGTTGTTGATGACGATGGCGACAAATCCCCTTGTCCGGAGCCCCGAAAGGACTCCAGATCAGCCCTCCCGATGAAGAACGGGTGGTGGTGGCGGCTATGTATCGTAAAAAGCGATGAAACTTTCTCTGTGATTTTTTTTCTTAGGAAGACGGTACTTATGGACTTGGAGGTAGGGCAAACGGAGGCTGGGGGGCCACAAGCCTGGGTGGCGCACCCTGGGGGGCACCACGTGAGCTTGTGGCCCTGTGGTGGCCCCCTCCCGTAGATCTTTCCGCCAGTATTTTTATTAATTCCAAAATAATTCTCCATAAATTTTTGTCCAATTCTGAGAACGTTTATTTCTGCATAAAAATAGCATTAGTCCGGGTTAGTTTCATTCAAATCATGCAAATTATAGTATAAAACAAGAGCAAAAGTGTTTAGAAAAGTAGATATGTTGAAGACGTATCACGCCGGTGTCGCATGGGCTTTGCCTGACGACGCCCTCCGAAGGCGATGGGGGCGGAGGGAGAACCTGGCGGCAGCTAGGGTTTGCTCTCATGATGCCCGCGAGTGCGACACGGGCGGCGGCTAGCATTTGCTCCCGTGACGCCCGCAGCACCGCCTGTTGGTTGCAGCGCGCACTCCCTTTTTTTCTTGATCTTGTATTAGCTAACTGTAAACGAGTCACTATGCAGTAAACTCCCTTTTCTCTCGCAGAAATAAAAATGAAATGATACACAATCTCTTTTTTGCGAGAAAATTTTGAATTTATGTATCTTCAATCATGGCAGTACAACGAATATCAGAAATCATAAAAATTACATTCACATTCGTAGATACCTAGCGATGACTACAAGCATTGAAGCAAGCTGAAGGCGCACCGCTGTCATCGCCCCTCCCTCACCAGAGCCGGGCAAAACTTGTTGTAGTAAACAGTCGGAAAGTCGTAGTGCTAAGACCCCATAAGACCAGTGCAACAGAACCAACAACGGCCGCCGATGAAGAGTAACGTAGATTGGAGGAATCCAACATAAAGACATATGAACGTAGACGAACTATAACCATATCTGAGCAAATCCATCAACGACAGATCCATCTTTACATGAATGTAGATCGAAAGAGTCCAACCTAAAAACACATGAACATAGACAAAATACAACTATTTCCGAGCAAATTCATCGAGGACAGATCCATTTTACATATTTGCAAAGAAAAAACATGGTTCACGGCTGCACCGTGGAAGCTTGGTCATTGCTACTTTGGGCTCTCTCGCCTATTGCAAGGTCGAGCCACGCAGGAAACGCCATACGGTAGCGTCCGGGACGCGCGCGGAGCGAGACGGCCGGGGGCCGGCGCAGCGGTACCCGCGTACTTGGGGTCGGGGCCTGGGGATCGATTGGGTGCACGACAACCGACGTTGGAAAAAGCAAATTTATCTGTACGCAAGCAGCCGGTCGGAAACAGGCCGGCCGCGGCCGTGTCGGTCGCCATGCCATGCATGCCCGTCCAACTGCCGCCTGTCTCGCGCGCACCCTGTGCCAACTGCAGCCTGTCTCTCGCGCGCCCGGTGGACGGTGGTGGAGGCACGCCCGTCTCGATCGGCGTCCGGTGCGGTCACTTCGGCCGGGTACGGCTCAACGCCATACGCGCGCGGTTCGCAAGGTGACCGCCGGAGACAAAACACGCGGGTCAGCTGGGAGGCGACGCCGGCGAATCGACGAAGGGCGAGTACGCCCATGCAGACATGGCACGGAACACGCCGGGCCCCGGCCGGCCTAGTGGGCGACTGTGGTCTGTGGAGATATGGAAAGATGCGCGGCTGGTCACTCGGAGCCAGAGTTGGTCGCAGCCGTGGTCCGTGGATCTGGCTACGTGAGGGAGTGATACGCAGTTCGAACGGCATGCATGTTGTACAACGTATGTACTGCGTCTGCATGCGCGCTCGCACGTACCACCAGTACGTTCCCTCGTCCTTCCTCTTCCCAGAATTCGAGCTTCGTCGTGTTACCGGCCTGGCGCACTGGCCTGCCTGCCTTCGAAACAGTAGGTTGAACGGTTCATGGTACCATCATATGTTGTGTATCTTCCGTATTTGAAGCTAGGGAGTGTATCCGGTGTCTGATTCAGGTACACATAAAAATCACCGGGCTCTCGCTAATCTACCCCTGAAAGATGTACCGGCCCTCGGGCCCTGTGCATATGAACATCAACTTCGAGTGCACAGCCTGTGCTACAGCTGGGTGATGAAGTGAGTACCCAGTACATCACGTACGAACGATCGAGTAGGAAGCATGCAGATGCAGGCATGCAAACCCGTGCACAAAGTTAGTGACACACGAGGGAGAGGGGAAGGAAACAAAACACGGAAGCAGACAAACGAGCCTGCATGCAGGTGGAGAGGGAGGAGACCTCTGGTACGACGGATACGCGCAGTACGTCTCGATGGACATGTGCGTGCATGCATGCAGGAGAAAAGTGGTACGTACAAGTACAACATATATGGACATGGTAAATCGACAAAATAAGAGAGTACTCACGAATATTTGGGCGGCGCCCACGCGGACCCGGAAGCATGGTGCGCGCCAGCCATGCATGCGTGAGCTCGCCCTCTTTACAGTGTGCCGACGCCGTGACGTCGGGTGAAAGGCTTAGGCTTCATTCAGTTTGGAGGATTTTCATAGGAAAAACATAAGAACAAGGGTTTCGAAAGAAAATTTTCTATATATGCATTAGGTTTGTAGGAAATGCGTACATAAATTTTGTAGGAATACTACTTATTTCTTGTGTTTTTTGAGAAAACTACACATCCACTCAAAGCTCATTTTACGTGTAGGAACGAGGCAAGTCAATTCCTTAGAATAGCAAGTGCCATCTTATCAAATTCCTATACTACTCCTAATTCCTATGTTCTGATGTCCTTCAAACCGAAGAAGCCCTTAGGGCTGCATACTGTTTATGGGAGGAGCTTGTTCGCTCCTGGCTAGCTGCTGATTCTCCAATGGACATGGGTGCAGCAAGCTACTACTTGAGCGGCTAGCTTGGCCGGCAGTACGCGCGAAACATCTAGGCACACGTGCAATTTTTGGTGTGATGTGATTCTTTACAGCATGGGTACATGCTAGCACATCGCATGCATGTGTAATGGAGTTCTGCAAGGAGAGAACCAGACACACACATGCATCATGTGTATGCCTCTGAGCTACGAACCTACAACGCCCAAAATATCTCATTTCCATCGATTCGGAACCACTCTCTCTCACACACGCTCGGGATTGGCAAGATGTGAGTCGTCTGGAAAAAGATTAGGTCAGTCGATTTCAGTGAGCCGCCGGATGCAATATGAACGTCCAGATCCGCTTCTTCAACCTCCGGACGGTCATTTTTCATCGTCTTCTATCTTGAACCGCAGAATCTACTGCTGACCTCGTCGCCCCCGCCCTTGCCGCAACCACCCTCCACCGCAGTGTTGTGGCCCCCTAGTCATCCTTCTTACCCCGGTCAGTCGGTCACGATCCATTTTTTCTGGAGAACTGCATCCTCACTCCCAACACCCCTAAGATAGATTATGTGGCACCCTACCGCCCTACGATAGATCATGGGGCTGCTTCTCCGATGAGTTACAACTGCTTCTTCCTCTCCTCCGGCGGCTACCTCCTCCATGTGGAAATCGACTAACCCAAATTATATTTTCAGTTGACTTATGTTTAGCAGTTGTGCTCACACACACACTAGCCGGAACCAGTCGGCCATGTATGTATGCAGCGCCAAATTATGCACGAAACGGAGTAGGCAGTAGGCACGCATGTAGCAGTAGCAGCGGCTCAACGTACACGGCCGATGCTCTCTCTTGCTCCATCTTGAGGACCCGGGCGCATGTTGGACAAGCACATGCATGATGCTCAACCTGCTCCTGTCAACAGTGCGCGGCACTGCATATGCATGCATGTCGACACGGAAAGAAGCACAGAGACAAGATGCTGCGCACGGCCAAGAGGCGCAGAATGGTGGGTCGATGACTATTGATCCCACCACTTTCGGTACGTTCGAGCCGACCCCCTTCCCCGCAGTCCCGCGGAGTCGGGACAGGAGGAGCAGTAGGACTCCCACTGAGCGAATACCGGGCCAATCCCTTAAAAAAATACTTACTTCCGACTTATTCATTTTCAATCACGACAATATAATAAACATCAGAAATAATAATAAAATACATTCAAATTAGTAAACCATCCAGCGAGGATTACAATCACTGAAGCGAGCGCGGCTGCCGTCATCGCACTCTCTTGCTGGACAAAACTTATTATAGTTGACAGTCAGGAAATCATCATGCTAAGGTGTTATAGGACCAACGCACCAGAACAGCAACCGCTGCCGCTCGCCGACAAAAGGACGTCTAGATCGGAAGGATTAAACCCGGAGACACGAACGTAGATGAACGAAGAATGGAACTGAGCGGATACACCGATGACAGTCCCGGCCAAATCCTATGACATCCGTTGGAGACACACCTCCATATACCGTCCGACCATGTTATACGCACCATCGGAAACGGGGCTAGTCGGGAAGAATCTTATCCATCTTAAAGCAGTCGTCGTTGTCTTGCCGGGTGCCACGCTCTGGGCACACGTGCAATCGGTGGAGCGCCGCCGAGCCCCACGCTCACAACGATCGTTTCATCGAATGGGTGCCACGACATGTCGCTGCCCCCATGCCGCCAGCGGTCAAGTGCCCGCCCGTCCCCCCACTAGGGCCGCTCGCGGATGAGTAATCTGCAGGATTTTGGGTGGTGATGTTCAGAGAGGCAACCGTCCAAACTTGCCACAACAGCAAGTACCCATGGCCTTAGCCCGGCCGCGCGTGCCAAGCCTGCCGGCCGGCTGACGAAGATGCTACATACCCATTTCCATTGATACCAATGCATATGTAGATAGATCTAATGTAAGTCTTGTGAGTACGCTTAAGTACTCACCTTACTTTATTTACTCTTTCAACGCGGATGATGCAAACCAGGTAGTAGCATTTGGGGGCAGGTAATCTCTTTGCTGAAGGACGGCGTTAGCTATGGCTATCCCCCAGGCAATGGCCTGGAAGGGATATGGACGTCATTTGCTTTTCTTTAAGCATTCTAAGGCATTTGTTAAATTTTACCTACTAAGGTATATTTCGTTCTTGTTCTAAGTTGTATCCGGATCATAAACCCTTGTATTTGTATTCATTTGTTAAATTTGACTTTTCAGAGTTGTTGTATATGTTGTTGTGGATCTGTTATGGAATTGTGTTACGATACTTATCATTCCACCCTCATGGCGTGTATGTTGCGAGATGCACATGTGCTTGTTGTGATTCTTTGGAATGATACTATGTCGATGCTACGGGAGGTGCTAGATTTATAAAGTGTTGGTCCCGGGGCGTTACAATATAGCACAACTTGTGGAAGGCTTCTATGTCAGTGCGTGGGGTGTGTAGGGTTTGGAGTTGGTCCTGGTGTCGGCTTCCAACATGTTTAGGTCCATTTTTCCATATTCGGAGTGTTTCCTATAACATCCATCTTGTATGGAGGTAAGCCACCTCTTGACGTGGTGGTGAACCTTATGTTGTTTCTGAGGGGGTCTTGGGGGTAACCTGGCAGCAAAGGGAGGCATGTCGATAAGTGATTTAAGTTATTATAGACATGTTAGCCATAGAGTGTAATGCCTTGTTGCAATCCTTGTGACCTTAATAGATTTCGGGCATACAACAACATAGTGGCAGGACTCAGATGTTGAGTTACTTTGACGGTGGTGGTTGGGAGGTAACAATGTTTGGGAGACAACCTGTAATATTAATATATCATTGCCACATAGTGGCCCTCCTAGTAGTAGTGAGATCGAAAGCCTAGACACCGCATTTAGTCTATTCAATCCTACACCTAGAGCCCTTTAACTTTATTCTACATTACTTTAGGTTCTAGTTCAAAATTTAGTTAAATACCTTCATTAATGTGTTCCTAGCAACCTATAGAATAGACTATTCAAAACTTTGGTTTGGGTGCAAGTGTAGCTATGCATGTGACAACGTAGTTGCGGCGCTGGTAGTTTCCTTCCTTTGGCTCCTCTGGTTCGACACATAAACTAGGTTACAATACTTTTCGCGAGTAGTGCATCGACTGGCCTTGTGCACTTGCTGGACAACAATATACCTTGAGGCCACCTACAAAACTTCGCAAATGACAGAGTAATCCACAAGCATGGATAGTCATGGTGAGTCTCCAGTCTCCAGGAGTAATAGGATAGAAGGGGAAAGCTCAGACCTTGCTCAAATTGCTAGAGTGATTGGTTAAAAGAGAGGGGAAGCTATCCCGAAGGGCTAGGTGCCTTAAATAGGTGGGGGGAGAAACTAGCCATTTGGTGCAGAAATTTCGACCCAAGCTTAGTTTTGAGTGCCTTGACCTGGAGATCTAGCCTTTTGCCTTTGATCTTTGGGTGGATAGGGAAGATGTTTATGTAGAATGACTATGTGAGAGCCTAACTTAATAGGAATGATAGACTGCTCATATCAATAAGGAATTCCTTTTTTGGGGACCCATTCGAAAACAACTCTAAAGTTAAGCGTGCTTGGCTTAGAGCAATTCTAGAATGGGCACCGATCAGAAAGTTGGTTCCGAGTGCATACGAGTGAGGACAAAATGTGTAGGAAAGACTAGTGTTGGTCTGTGGAGGCAAGTATAGATCTCTCCAGGCGTAATGACCCGAGCGTTACAATTGGTATCAGAGACGACTCTCGCGGTTACACGAGCATGTGTGAGTCAGGTGCATGGCGCGTGTGGCCCATTGTGGCACACGACATGACACATGTGCTGGACTGGACGCACATTCGCGTGCCAAGAGGGGATGTTTCTGTGGGCCGATGAGGATGTCAGCTCCTTTAATTTGAGTGGGGTGTATGTGAGAGCCTAGCTTAATAGGAATGATAGACTACTCATATCAACAAAAAATTACTTCTTTTTCGGGGCCCATTCGAAAAGAACTACAAAATTAAGTGTGCTTGACTTGGAACAATTCTAGAATGGGTGACCAACCGAGAAGTTGGTTCCGAATGCACATGAGTGAGAACAAAGTGTGTAGGAAAGACTAGTGTTGATTTGTGGGATCAGTTTAAATTCCTCCAGGCGTAGTAACGGGAACCGGTGGCTGTGATCGGGACGTTACAGACTTAGCATGCCCTTCATCATTCATGATCCCCTCTTAACAGTGCAGGTTCCTATAACTCAAGAACCAAAAAAGAAAGGCTATCAACTATAGTCTTCAAGAAGTTTTTCAGCCTTTAAACTTTTGGGGGTGTCGAAGAAGTTCAACAACCTTTGCACTTGGATAGTTGGATTAAAACCTGCTCAAACACTTAGCGGCCTCATTTGTCCCTTTAATTTTATCGTCGTCAATTCCAGAATATACATAGGGGCGCTACACTTTACAATACCTTTATAAATTCGTCTATTTGTTTGAGTGAGCTTGTTGGTATAGGTTCGAAGTTCGAACGACCTACGGCAGATACATCAATTTGTGAACTCAGCAATGTGCAACACCGCCAGTTCTCGCAAAATGGATACATGGATAAGAAGAAAAACATGCTGCAGTTTTCTTTCTTTTTAGAGGATAAACGTGTTGCGGTTGATTAGGCTTATCCGGGATTAAGATCATGTACAGGCTAAAAGTGCCGCAGACATTATCTAGTAACAGACTGAACCGTTTTGAATTTACAGCTAAGATTAAAGTTTCTTTATTGGAGATAATGTTGCCATAGATTGTTTTCTTTCCGCCAGTAGGGAGAGAGACATGCCCCCCGCGCCCAAGCTCCTGCGACGCGCTGCTCCGGCGCCCGCAGCCACCAACAGCGCCGCCGCTGCAGCCCGCAGCCCTTCTTCCCCGCCTTCTCCTCGGTTCCCGCCAGGATTCCCCTCGCCGCAGTTCTTGCGGCCGGATCTGGTGGCCCGGCTTTTCCCCCAGCTCGCGTCGGTCTCGTCAGATCTGCTTCGCCATGCTTCTTCTCCCCAGCCTGCCCCTGATGCGGTCATTCCCGAGGTGGCTCAGCGGGTCTGCTTCGCCTTCAATGCGGAGCTCCTCCAAGGCACGCCTCCTCCTCCCATTGAAGGCGCGCACCGTCCATGCCTCAAGTCTACGTCTGTGGCCTCATTCAAGGCAAAGGTTCGATGTGATGCGGGGATCTCCCCCTCGAGCCATGCGCCGGATTCAAGACGCCATGCCTCTGATGAGACTGCTCCGGCCGCGGCTCCCCTGGTGCATCAATGGCACTTGGTTAGGCCGGCGCATTGGTGGCGAAAAGACCGCTCCAACAACCATCTTTCAAGACGTCGAGCTACCGCTTCTTATTCCCCTCTTCAGCGACAGAGCAAGTTCGTCAAGTTCCAGGACAGGGAGTGCCACCGCTGTTTGCTCAAAGGTCACTGCAAGGCCAGCTGCAGAAATCCGCTCACATGCCGGAGATGCCGTCAAATTGGGCATAGAGCGAGGGGCTGCACCAACTCTCGTTCCCCCTCTCCCCAGTCCCCTCCGCTGACTCCTGAAGCTGCGTCTGCTCCTTCCACATCCCGGGGCCCGTCCACTTCATCGCCTCCGTTGCGCGCCATGCCGCGCCACGGCCCCCGCGTTGGCGCCCCTTCGCTGCGCCCTGAGGAGGGGAGCGTCGTCATCGTCATCACGCCGAAGATGGAGGCCAATGCTGCAAGTTTGTCCTCTCTTGGTGCTTTTCTGTGGCTTGGCGGGCGCAGGCCGGCTGTCAGTGCCGCAGAGATCAAGGAGGCCATCGACGTCGAGTTTGGTGTGAGCGGCGTCAAGGTGGTGCCGCACTATCCTGAGGACTTCTTCGCCCTCTTCGACTTTCAGCATCAGCGCGACAAGGTCACGGCGGACGGCAGATTCTGGCACAACGGCCTCGACATCCATGCCGCCAATTGGCGTCTCGAGGCCCACTCCGACGTGGTGCGTGCGGACTACCACGTCCACCTCTGTATCGAAGGAATCTCGCTGAGCGCCTGGTGTGATTCTGTGGCAGCGCAGGTGCTTGGCCCGGACACGTTTGTGCACTACTTTGACATTGCAACTCTGCGCCGTGAAGATACTTCAAGTTTCATGCTCTGGGCGTGGTCGGCTAACCCCTCGGCCATCCCCAAGGTCCTGCAAGTGACCCTTGCTCCGCGTGTGCTCCCGGGTGCGGGAGGTGCACCGTCCATGGCTGTTGGACACAGTGGTTTCCGGCGTCGTGCAATCGTCCACCTGGACCGGCTGGAGGACTACACGCCAGATGTGGCAGGCAACATCCCCCGGCGCCCACACACCGACCCTTTCACTTGGCGCTACGGTGTGGTGGACGGCGAATCCAGAGTCCGCGACAGGCTGGAGCCTCCTCCAAGGCGCCGCGATGATGAAGACCGCCACCGCCGCGATGATGACCAAGACAGGGAGGACCGGCGAGGCCGCAACAATGATCGTTCGCTGTCTTCCTGGCGCGACCGTTTCTTCCGGAGCCGCTCTCGCGCCCCCGTGCGTAGGGCTGATGATGACCGCCATGGTTCGCGTCGCGAGGAGCGTGGCGGGGACCGTGGCCGAGACGACAGGCGCCGCGCAGAAGGCAGCTCATGGGATCGCTCGACTGGAGCTCGCAAGATGGTCCGTGGTCGCTCCCTGCCGCCTTCCCCACGCACTACCTCCAGCGACATCATCGAGATTACCCCTGTGAGCTCGGCTCTGGGATGGCTCTGCGGCACGGCTTCCAGAGTGTCCAAGGTGCAGCCGTCGCTCACCATGGACAGCATCAAGACCACTCTTGTTCAAGCTTCCTCCTTCACGCCTGTGAATGCTATGGCTTCACCAACTCCCCCTGTCCTGGATGCTGCGCCTGATGACGCACCTGAGGTCGCGCTCACCCCTACGACTGAGTTCATCCTCGACACTCCAACACCACCAAGCCTTGCTGAGACAACCCCGCCCCTCGGCGGCTCTACTGTTCTCTCGGAAGAGGAGGGAGGCACGCCCCTCTTCATCCCACGCATGCCGGCTCTTCTGCCTACTCCATCACCACGCTCCACTCCACCAAGGCCACCCAAGACAAGGCGCAAGACCTTGGCCGGAGTCACTGGCTTCCAGCTGCCGCGCCATAGCCCGCGTCTCCGGGCCAAAAACAGGAGTATGCCCATAGCCAAGCTTGCAGAGCAGCTCCTGTGTCATCGTTTGGGCATAGTTGCTGAAGGAGAGCAAGTCACTGAAGAGGCCATTGGCAAGTTCACGGCAATGTTCCAGGGACGTCTGCCGGATATCACAGTTGCTGCCCCTTCGAGCTCTGTTCAAGATGGACTGCGATCTCTCTGCTGCGGTTGACGAGGCACTAATCCAGTATGGAGGGGAAGGAGGACCTGACCTGAGCGCTCCCGTTGTGGAGGAGGCCTGAAGGTCGAGATAGTCTGTTATGTTGTAGCCTAGTTTAATCATGTTAGCTACAATCTGCTATGATGTGTGTTTGCCTGTTTGTGGTGGCGTGTGTGCTCCACTGATGTTGGCCCTGGCAAGGCAAAGTTCATTTCAGTTTCAACCTGATGTAGTTCCTGTTTCAAGATGTTAGACACCAACCTATCAATCCTATGTTGGAATGTTCGTGGACTAAACAGCCCTGACCGTCGTGCGACGGTCCATGAGACTATTGCTTCTTCCTCATGCCATCTAGTTTGCATCCAAGAATCCAAACTCCAAGCCATCGATCAGTTCACGGCTGCGTACCTTGGGGGTCAGCGTCTAAAATCCTTCGCCCAGAGACCTGCTGATGGTACAAGAGGGGGTATCTTGCTCCTTTGGGACGACAATGTTGTGTCCATTACCAATGTCCAGATTGGTGCCTACTTCCTTTCGGCCTCTGTTTCCATGAATAACAGCAATCAACCACAATCCTTCAAGCTTACTACAGTTTATGGCCCTACTCGCAACAATCTCAAAGATGCTTTCTTCCTTGAGCTAAACTCTCAAAATCCTCATGTAGGAACCAAGTGGCTGGTCAATGGTGATTTCAACCAAATCTACAGGGCTAGAGATAAAAACCGTGCAAATGTGAATTGTTCTCGTCTTGTGAGATTCCGCAATGCACTCAACTCCTGCGAGCTAAAGGAAATCCCCTTGCAGAATAGAAAATTCACTTGGAGTAACGAGCAAAATGATCCAACGATGAGCAAGCTTGATGGTTTCTTCTGTAACGAAGAGTGGGATGTCGTTTCCCTACTCACATTCTCCAAGCCCTATCATCTTCGCTCTCTGATCACTGCCCTCTCTTGCTTGCCAATGCATCTGGACCGAAGAGACCCAAATCATTTCGTTTCGAGAACCACTGGATCAAGATGCCTGGGTTCCAACAGGTTGTTAGTGACTCCTGGAATGAGGATTCTCCCCATGGTGAGCCCTATCAACGGCTTTTCCATAAGCTTAAGAGAACTAGTAGGAGGCTGCGTTCTTGGAGCAAAAAATTGTTCGCTGCTTCTAGAATTCAACTCCATATGGCCCTGGAAATCATCCTACACCTAGATATGGCACAAGAACGTAGAGAACTTTCTCCTGATGAGAGGGACCTCAGAAAGAGACTAAAGAGGAAGGTCATTGGCTTGGCGGTCCTGGAGAAGGCTAGAAAGCGTCAAAATTCCAGAGTTACCAATCTTAAGGCAGGAGATGCCAACACTCGCTACTTCCATCTCCGTGTCAACCGCAGAAGGAGGAAGAACTTCATACAACGCCTGAAAAACAATAACGGTTGGGCTACGGGACATGCTCACAAAGAGGACATCGTGCACCGACACTTCAAAAACATTGCCAAAAAGCCCCCCTCGCGTAACATAGACTTCAATTGGGGGCTTCTGCATACCCCTGATTGTGATCTTCATGAGCTGGACAACGCCATCACAGAGGAGGAGGTGAAGGCTGTGTGTTCTCCTATGCCAGGAGACAAAGCCCCTGGACCGGATGGTTTCTCCGGTGCGTTCTTTAAGGCATGTTGGAGCATCATCAAGGCAGACATTATGTGTGCCATCAATCATTTCTCTGATCTACATGCATCCCATTTCCACTGGTTGAATTCGGCAGATGTTGCTTTGATCCCTAAGAAGGATGGTGCTGATGACATCACAGATTTTCGCCCCATCAGTCTTATCCATGTCATTGCCAAGATTATTTCCAAAGTGATGTCCAACCGCCTTGGGCCACACATGAATGACCTTGTCTCGCAGGCTCAGAGTGCGTTCATAAAAAAACGATGCATTCATGATAATTTCATGTATGTTCGCAACATGGCGAAACGCCTGCACCGCAAAAGGACCCCGGCACTCCTATTCAAGCTCGACATCAAAAAAGCATTTGACTCGGTCAGATGGGACTTCCTCCTCGACTTGCTCAACCACCTTGGGTTCCCTCCGAGGTTCAGGGGCTGGATCTCGACTTTGCTTTCTTCAGTGTCCTCTCGTATTCTCCTTAATGGGGTTCCAGGGGCCCCCATCAAGCATGGATGTGGTCTGAGGCAAGGGGATCCGCTTTCCCCTCTCCTATTCGTGCTTGCGATTGATCCGC